>NW_023502997.1:0-136105 GCF_014066315.1 Letharia lupina
ACAATCTATCAACACCCAACTCCACTCACGCTTTCCCCCAACTCCTCCCCACCTCCTCACACCCAACACCTCATTTCAATCCAAATCAGTTTTAATTCTTCTTCCCCCCAAACCCTCCAAAATTCACATTCTCGCTGAAACTCTCCGAGAATCCTCCCCCGCCCACCCTGCCCCCCTGCGCGCTGTGCGGCCTCGACCCCTGCTTCTTCTTCTCCTGCTCGTGCTTCCTGAGCTTGTCCTCGGTGAAGCTGCCCAGGATCGCTCCCCCGATCGCGCCCAGGAACCCGTGGCCCACTTGGTGGCCGCCGAAGCCCCCGGCGAGACCGCCCGTGATGGCGCCGCCGATGCCGCGCTCGCCGTCTTGGCCTTCGCTTTGGGGGTATTGGGGTTGCTGGTAGGCTCTGGCGGGGGCGTTAGTGGTGGGGCTCAAGTGGTGAGTGAGTGAGGGAGGAGTGCTTACTGTTGCTGCTGCTGGCCGTATTGTTGCTGGCCTTCTTGGCCGTAGGCGGCTTGTTGGTGGTTTTGTCCGTAGCGGGCTACTTGCTGGTCGTACTCTTGCTGTTGGTTATAGCCTTGCTGAGGGTAACCCTGTTGGCCGTAGGCTTGCTGATTGTAGCTCTGCTGGTTGTAGTTTTGATGCTTGGGCTGGCCTTGGTAGCCGCCGTATTGGGATTGTTGGTTGTAGGGGTCAGACATTTTATGTTGAACTGGAGATGAAATTTTGGGATCGAAGACTGATTGTATGTCCGAAATGGTGGGTGATGGGACTTTAGGAGCTTTGTAGATGGGTCAACGGAATGAGATCAATGACTGCCCTTTATGCTTCTGCATTTTGAGCCACGCATGCATGTCAGCGTCTAGAGCCATCGAGCCGATACTTCGCCTCTTCGGCAGAGGCTGACCAGTTGGTCGCTAGATCTAAGTAGAAGTGCCCTTTTTAAATCACGTCAGCTTGGTGCTTACGAAACGATTTGGTGGACGATCGAGATCTTGCTGCCTTTACCGAGAGGTTTGTTGTGGATGTTTGCATGCTATTTGAGAACCGCAGTCCTGTGCAACCCTGATCCGGCCTGTTCTAGATTTTGACTATCTTTGGAACCGCGTCGAGGCTAATCTGTCCACAGCCTCACCCCTCGTCTAGTTCTCCTGTCTCCATGTCCTGTTCTTTGAGCTTCAGTTCGACTCTTGTCCTTGCTACCCTTTGAATTCGTCCACTGACTGCGTGTTTCATCCTTGGACAAATCTCAATTAGCTTTCGGTTTCGTCGCCCTTCTCTTTCTCTTGACTGGTTACCATACGAGGAGCGTTCTTCGCCTTTCGTTCTTCCAACAGGCGAGAAATCTTCCCCAGACACCCGGTCTTCGCCTCGAGTTCTGAATCCGGCTTGATGAAGCTGCCTCTGTATTCGAACTCTTCGAGCGAAGGACATCCGCGCACTAAGTCTGTCAATGTGCGGCAAGTCTGGTGCAGCTCCTCATCTTTGCCTGCAGGAGCCAAGCATCTAGGCCAATCTCCGTCCATAGGCCATTCAAAACCATTGGAGACCCTGATGAACTTCAGTCCTAATACGTGACGCGCAAGCAACTTTGTCATTAATTGAAACTGATATTTATTGTTCTCGCCGCAGGGCGCGACGAATTCAATGGCTGTCAAGCTGGCAGCATTACCGGGTCCAATGCTGTTGAGGAAACATGCGAATGTGGAGTCTCTGAGTAGGAGGGGACCATCTGATCGCCACCGCCAATCCTTGTTATTGAATTTAAATACGTTTTCGCTTTGTTCAAGGATGCTGATGTTCCCACCGATTTCATTATTTGCTTCGTAAGGCACCCAGAACTGAAAAAGATTCTTGCCGTAGAGTACCTCTGTTGCTTCTTCATGGATGGCCCTGCAGGTGGATAGAATGGCAGGGTAGAGACGGAAGAAACTTGCTATCGGTAGGCCTCCTACAGTCCAGGATTTTGGTGAGAGTGTAATGGGTAGAGCTGAACGTAGACCCTTGTATGATGTCTCGTTGGTTCGAGGTGAAGAGGCCGGGGGGGCTAAGAGGAAGTACCCGTAGATCTCGAGCCGAATCTCTGAATTTGATCTGTCAGCTACCTATCTGCAAGGTTTTCAAAGGTCGACCGACCTGTTGGCAGGTCCAAGAATCCCAAAGCGGTCTGCTGAAAGTCATGACTCTGTAGTGAGGAATGCTAAACTCCAGATCAGATACAACCTCTGTGGCAATTTCAAGGCCTGGTAGACTCACAGTGAATGAGGTTTCCGAGTCCACGGTACTGGTTGAAGAGTTCGACGCCTTCGTAGCCATGGCGTACATTTTTGAGCTTGGATCTTTGATCAGAACGAGTCAGGTAGATGGAATGATTTCGTAGGGGAAAGTCGCCTTTGATGAAGGGGATAAATTTCACTGTCTTTGATTGCGACGTCGTAGCTCCTTACTTGTCTATGTCGAATGGTTGGGTGAACTCTTTCCACAGGTAGAACTTCCGGATAGTGGTTTTCTGAGTTGTGAGGCTTTCCAAATGTTTAGAGGCCTACTAAGACGTGAATAAGATTTCTTTTGGCAAGAGGTATGTTCAGTGAATCGAGTCGAAAATGAGGTGAAAAGAAAGGAAGTTGTTGCAGCCAGTCGTAGTCAAGTGGGTGGTGGGGTGAGAGGGTGTAAGATAGAGGATTGGAGCTGAGATTTGAGAACGAATTCTGATCTTCAAAGCCCCAACCAAGCCAGGGTTAAGACGAAGTGAGTAAATCACGATGGCATTCTCGATATGACTCTCGGTGCCTTGAAGAGAGAGCGTGCAAGGTGGTACATCGAAGCAGCCGAGTTGGGAGTTTAAGAGTTTGGAGACATGGGAAAATCCATCTCTGCTCAGGATTTTTCTCGGGGAAGAGCGTTTTTCAGTCTAGATACGTTGAAGTAAGGAGCGTGTAAGGGAATTTCGTATCCAAGGGCACTGGTTCTAAGGTACAAGTGTTCCTTTCCCGCTATGCTGTTTGGCTCCATCATGGCTAAGACGATCAGTTGAATTGTCTAGCCACTCCCTTGCTTCCGATAATGTCTTCGCGCTCTCGTGAAGGCCGTCCACTTAGTTGGCGCCATTTTGATTTTTTGTACCAGAGGTACCAACACCCAGGCCTAGCAGTGCTCTCCGGCCACGCGTTCCTAACGCCTAACCTTGACAAGTGCCTCCAGTTGCTTCATTTTCTCAAATGCCGGAACATCCTGATCGAAACCAGCAAAGCTCAATTGATCCAGCCAGGTAATCTCTTGAACCATATCTGCTGTGGCTTTGTACATCGCTTCCTGCTCCTCTCGGCGAACAGCAGAAGGGGGATGATAGTGCCCATCCGTGCCTTGATCGTCGAAGTCTGCATCATTTGAAACCATCTCGGTTTGCTTGGGAGCGAACATCTGAGCCTGAGATTTGGTGGTGTGATCAGAGTCATTTTCCCCAAAACCTTCCAAGCCATCATCAACCAATTTTGCGGGTTCTTTTTCATATTGATCCTGGTCAACAAGACCACGGCAAATCTTGACCTGACGAACGCCTGGAACATGACACTTGAGCAGTTGTGTGAACACTTGGATCGCGCACCCTGCTAGTTGAGTGTGTGTGCGCGCGTAGACCTCCGGTACGAAGAACTTTAGCCTTTTCAAGCTTGCTGCATTCTGTTGCCCGATTTGTCGTAGAAAGATAGCGAAAATTATACTGTTCAGAGCATCGGTAGGGGTCTCATTCCAACCTTTGTAACCAGGGTGCGATTTCGCGTCTCCTCGTCTGAGGTAGAATTGGAAAACGTTTCCGCTGTACAAGATCGGTGTTGCCTCTCGGTGAATAGCCTTGCAAGTTCGAAGGATCTGTGGAGTAGGACCTATGCTAGCACAATTACTGCTACCGGTGCGCTTGGAGGCGATCGTTTTCCATTGGTCTGCATCCCAGATGCGCTTCATCTCGCGCATGACACTTTCCGAGGCTTGTTTGGCCGAGATTATGGATTTGGATAGAGACGGGAGTGCTATGAAAGGTTAGCCGTAGATTTTTAGCCGGATCTCTGTAAGAATCAGAACGCGGTCATTAGCCTTTATTGTATGCCCGATGTAAGAACAAGTTGGAGACTGACCAACCGCGAGCTGCATGAAGAGGAAGTCGTTCAGCTCTGTGTCTCTTGAGACAGCCGGGGCCGCCATGTTTGGTTCCATAGTGACGTCTTGGAATGTATCACGAGAGGTCACGCTGGAATTTATGTTGGCGTTCCCCTTCGGTTCGGCGTTGACTGGGATTTGAGACATGTTGTCCCAAGGTTATCGTAGCGTGCGGCGGCTGTCGATGGGAAGAGGGGAAGGGTTGGAAATGATATGAGTGATAGATGAAGTGGTGACTTGAGACAAATGTGTTGACAGTAAGGTAGGGTTCTGTACTGTTAATGGGACAGGTTACCGTGAAAAGTAAATCAACGAAGAAGCTATGACCCATGAAGTCAAAAGCCAAGCAGGAAACCGTTGCCAAAGCCCGATGACTATGTCCGATGTAGGCATCAATGGTAGAAGTACAATGGAAGAGTTTCCATGGACTTAGTCTATCGCATGAAATATGTAGCGATCTAAGTGCAATTGGCTTCGAAAAGTTGAACTATCGATCCCCAGGCCAAGAACGACCACCCTTTCTACGAACAAAGGCAACGGGGACACAGCAGAGAGATTGCTAACTTTCAACAATCATATAGAGTACAAGACTCCGAATACGACTGTGAACGCTGTATTTTTTTGATAGATGACTGGAACAATGGGTCGGCAATGCCTGGAAACATGTGGAAACTGTACTCTCGACATTGCCTTTCAGGCCAGTCGACTGCGTTATAGGACGGTACGAAAACACTCTTGAAGAGGACTAGATTTGTCGTCGAGCCAATCTCCAGAACCCTTGAACCTTCTACAAGGCCTAATCTACAGATCACACCTGAGCGATCAGCTACCGCACTCCCTCGCCCGGACCCTCAAACCCGAAACCCTACGCCCTTTACTACCATACCAAGCCTCCCCTTCTTCTCAAAACTTCACCAACGCATCCTCACCCTTGGCCTTCTCTCACGTCGTAATCCCATCTAAATCATTTCCGTCCACCACGCTCGAGTCCTGCAAGCTAGCTCACTTCACATCGTCCATGGAGTTCTTCAATCGCTTTGGAAATTGGCAAGGGGTCCCCATCTGTGCGATACCCAGCTCTTGTGCTTACGGTGGGTTCGCACTTCAGTAGTGAGCGCAGCGAACACACACGGACTCATCGAGTGGAAAACCGACGTTGGGATCTCTGCCACTTCTGCTTTCTGAAATTTAAGACGTCGGGACTCAGTCTCTGGTCGGTGTGCCAAAATATGAGCCAGCCGCTGCTATGGGGAACAGGTAGAGAAAACCATCCCCATGATGGATCGAAGTCCCCTCGTGGTGATGCACAGCGTCACACGCTGCGAGTGTCTCCGGACGATGTTGTGGCTTGACATATGAGGTGAGGAAGACTCACGTCATTCATACCGGCGTGTGCAGGGACCCGTCTGGTTGTTGTCGGGCGAGGCATTCCTGCCTCGACCATCGACACCTTGCAGGGTTCGAGGCGGGGAACTCATTTGAGAGCCATTGGAGTATATCCCAAAAAAAACAAGATTGTCAAGCCCGCTTCCATCCTTACCCTTACCACCACCACTCAATTGGCGAATCGAAGAAGCCGAGACCGAGCACGGCTTCTGCTTCTTAGATCTGGAAAGAGTCCGGCGCCTTTGATACAGGTGCGATACAACATATCCACGAAAAAGAACACGAACAAAATAATACACAGATCGCAGCACACCCTCATCCTCCGAACCACTACCGTTGCGAAAAAGATGCTCCTCCGCCCGATGGCGCCGTGAAAGAAACCACGTGGCACGTAAGCAGCTGACGCGCGGGAGCGAAGGATTCGGCGTGCGGGATTTTTTGACTTCGCCTGAGGTACGGACTTGATCTTGGGGATATGAGATGGATGGCCGCTTGCGATAACACGATACGATGGAGCGTTCTGATGGGAGAATGGTGGCGGGAAGGGAGGGGTGGTAAGTTGTGGTGTGAGCGTATGTGGAAGATGAGGGTATGTCTGGTTTCGGATTCGGATAAGGGAGGACGGTCTGAGGCGTTGATGGGATCTGAGACGGACTGGAGGCGGGGTAGGAGCGGATGGGAGGGAGGGCTTAGGGGTTGGCTTTGAAGGGAAAGAAAGATGGTCCCTTGAGGGCGTGGCGAGTGCAGTGGATGGTTTTCTCACAGAGTGGTGGGACTTTGGAGATATAGTATATTATATGTGGCTATGTACTAGTACAGGCTGTGAAAAATCGCTCAAAACGCCATAGTGATGCTGTGGCCCCTCACATGGTGGGACTGTATCTACTGAACTCGCGTAGTTTCTTCCCATAGATGAAGAATAGGATGGGCATGGGCAGGAAGGCCACGGTCAAGAAGCCAAGGAGACTGGTCGCCCAGTCTACGCCCAGTTTATGGTACATGGCGACGGCGAACAGGGGGAATCCTCCGCCGGCCACAGATCGCACAAGGGTGTTGGCGGCGAGGGCGCTGTTCGCGTGCATCAGGTAGACGTCGATGATGTAGCTCAACCCTTGCAAAAAGATCAGGAGTACCCCTGCTCCGATGGGTATACCGGCGATGGCCTGCGGCACCCAGGAGACATGCGGGTTTGAGGTCCAGGCGAACCAGAAGAGGCCGATGGGTAGCAAAAAGGCTCCTACTATCATGGGGACCAGTCTCTCCTCGGGTATCGGCTTGCCTCCGTTGGCTTCCATCTTCTGCTTGAAACGGGTGTTGGATGTGTACACAATGATGGCGACACCGATGATGACCCCGATGGTGATGCCGAGGAAAGGGAGTGCGCCGACACCCCCGTTCCATCCTCGGATCTCCTGGAATGCGATCGGGTACGCTTCAAAGAAGAGGTATATCATTCCGTAGATGAAGGCCATGTAGAATGTGATCAGAACGAGAATGGGCTCGAGCGCCAGCATGATAAAAGGACGCAAGAGGTATTTGTTGACGATCTCCTTCATGTTGATTTGGTTTTCGTCTGCCGGTGCATGTATTGCCCAGTTCTTCGACTCGAAGCGTATCTTTGCGGCCTTGCGCTGTAGCAGTACCGGTGTATACGACTCTGCGCAGATGAAATAGGCTATTGTCCCAAAAAAAGACGACATGATCAAGGTAATCCAGGCCGTCCACCTCCATCCAAGGTAGCTCTGCGTGATGAAGCCGCCAACAATAGGTCCTGCCACTGGTCCAATGAACGTAGCGCCTGCGAAGAGACCAAGAGCGAAACCTCTCTCAACAGGACCCCAGAAGTCCGCCAGTGTTCCTCCTATTATCGCCAATGGCGAGGACCCGAAAAACCCACCAAGAAATCGGGATAGCATAATTGTTTCGACGTTTTGGGCTACCGCGACAGGGATTTGAAAGATGGCGAAGACGAAGAATCCGAAAAAGAGAGGAATCTTTCGACCATAGAGTTCGGAGAAGGGTCCCCATACTATTGGGCCGACGGCGAAACCCTGTTGTCTGTGTCAGTGTTGGATGGATGATGCTGGGAAAGGCACTTACAAAGACGAACAGGCTGGTGCCCAGCGTCATGACTTCGGTGGATACGCCGTACTTCTCGGCTGTAACCGCGGTGGCGGTGCTGAAGACGCTGCTAGCGAATGTGATGCAGAAGGTCATTGAGGCATAGAAGACGGTGACGGTGTATTTCTTCGATTTCTTCCAGTTGTGCGGGTTCTCCGGGTCGTTTGGCCCGTCCCAGCCCACGACATTGTTCTCCCATTGTGCTTGTCTTGTATCCTCGCCGTCTTGGTTGATTTGGTCCTGCTCTTCTTTCGCACCGGTTGCTCCCTTTTCCAAATCACGAGATGAGTCATTGCTGGCTCGGTCGGCCTGGTGGGTCATTGTGGTGCGTCGATACTGGTTCTCGCCGTCTCCAATGGTGGAGCTGCTGTTCTGCGCCAGTGGCGTGTCCTTGTGGGCTCTCAAGTCGTGCTTGTCTCCGTCTTTGATCGTGTCACTGCTGCCATGGTATCCGGCGTTTGTCTCCCCAGGTATCGTGATTCCTCTCTGCTCGTCTCGCAAGGTATCACTGCTCCCTCGCTCAGCTGACTGCCTTCCCTGAATGCCATCTGTAACAGTGTGATAGCCGCCGTCGATGACTGGATGGATCCCGTTGTTCGCTCCCGCTCCTGGTATAGCCTCGTCAGCATCTCGAAAGTCATCGATGCTGGCTCGCTCGGGAAAGAGATCTTGAACAATACGCCTAGATTCTTGGTGAGGGAGAGTTCCCTGAGAGCTTGGGGGAGCTTGCATGAGGGAAGGTTAGCCGGGTAACAATTACTTCTTCTAAATTTATTATTATTTGGGGGAATTTTGCTCTCTATTATTACCAAAAAAAAGAGGAGATTATTGAAGCAGGGAAGTATGATATTTTGTCTACCTATATTTTTTACAATCTCATGAGATATATGTACACAGAAAATGAGTGAATAATCAATTTAAAAGGGAGTCTGACACATACGGACACGGACACGGACTGGATAACTTTGGCGATTGGTGGATGAAGAAAGAGATACAAGATCAATCCACATTTGCAATCCGAGGCATTGCGTCACCACGCAATCACTACGCCAAGGTAAAGTACGGGTAATCCGGCCTTCGGGACTTATAAGTGCCGATTACGCTTTATCGCCGAAAGGTCCGGCTAGCGAGCGTGACATGGTGCAGGGAGAAAAAGAGTGTCTGGATGAAAGTTGCTACATTCCTTTTTGATCATTCCGGAATGTTCATGTAAGATAACATGTAAGATAATATATCCTGAGCAGCCCATCTTTGGTGTGTCATAGCTACAAGAGGTTTAGCAACAACGGTGGAGGTGGCAACCTCAGCTGCAAAAGCTAGAGCTGACCCGGTGATATCCACTGTCCCTCAATACTTCCTCTACAACATCCCTTCTTTCATTCCGTAGGATCAAAGACTTTGCCGAAGATATCGGCTTTCTCTGCCGTCCCGACAATCTTCCCAAGTGTCTATATCTTTCAGAGCTATACTGGCGAGACTATAGTCGCCCAGCCAGCATCCTCCCTCAACTTCGTCGCCTTAAAATCGGGAAACAATTTCCGAAACTCCTCAGGAGTAAATAGATCAGCCCACTCGACCTTCTACGAATTTGACCCAGTTGAGTCCTGATGCTCTGTTGCCGCTTGCCACATTTCTGTGATGGGCTCCCGACTGTGAGCTTCGACCTGGTGTGGCGTGATGTTTTTGCTATCAGCTTGAACAACCAAGACTGATCCCATCTTCTCATCCAAATCCAACTTCGGACACTTGACCCGGAAGAGACCTGCTACTTCCAGGTTCTTGTACCTATCCCTTTCACCGTTGTCTTTCCAAGCAGGGTGCGGAGGAAGTTTGCGGACTCGAAGACGCACGCCAACCATTTGTGTCTCAATACAACATGCAGCTCTGCAGCTTCGGTTTGCAAGTAACACACTAGACGGCGTACCAAGCTTTCCCTGCAGCCATGTTTCCCCTACCATCTCGTACGATGCTGGCCAAGACCTGACAGATGGTGTCTTTGCAGCGATCCATGCTCACATCTTACCCGCATCCTTTCCGCTTCATCATTCACAGCGGTGACGATTTCACTTCCTCTCAGAAATTCACACAAGGGTTCGCGAGGACGAAAAGCCTCTTTCCTCTCCACCTTCACAACGTCTCTACAAATCATCCAATGCATACGTGAGTCCTTCCTTCCAGACGTCGACACGCTTCCACCAGTGTCACCGTTGGGGGATTACTAAGTTACTGGCAAGTGCTGGACTAGACTCGCAGCAAGAAACACAGTCTCCACTGATCGTCCGTTTGCGCATGGCCTTGGATAGCTTGATTATCGATAATGTTTTCAGCTACAACTGGTGACGTAAAGTCGCTTTTTGCACGAAGCGATCAGTACCCACTTACGTACCTCTGTGTGAAAACATCACAATGTCTAGCAGACCGGCTCGCTCCATGCATCTCCCGCTCTCTTTCGTATCGTCCCAAACGCCGCTCATGCGTGCTCGATTCTCTCTGAAGAGTCGATGCGGTCTTGCCACTCTACGCTGCATTTTTCTTGTAGTCCTTGTTATGCTCTCTCGTCATTTGAACTGGTGAGGTAAGACTTACGCTTTTCTGTCCTGGAATTCGGTCTCATGAATGATTTGCAGCGCTGCACTAAAAGCACTGTTCTCGTTATCGTTTAGAGAAGTCTTTCTCCATGCTAAGATTCGGACATCCTTACTGATCTCTACTCGGAATTCTGTTGTTTTACAAATAAATACGCCTTTTGCGCTCTTTTGGTTGCCTCGATGAATTTGTCACGGTCTTAACAGTATGAAAGGTAAGGAAATTTTAGGGGTCAGGACAGAGCTATTCGGGAAATGGTCGACTCCACTTGGGCTATGCTTCCCTCGGCTATGAGAGGTTCCTCAAAAGTACCTATCAGGATTACACACGTCAATCTTTCGAGCGCACTCTGGTTGATTACGACCTCTTCTCTACCTAGCCTTATATCGCAATCTATCTCATCGCCACAGGCTTTGCAATAAGTGCCAGTGCAAATGATAACTCACTTTGATTCTAGAGCGAGGATTGGAGGTCTGGTGGGTATGCGGACGCCCAAGGAGACAACGTGGCTGGGCCTTTCTTGTCAATAGAATCTCGCCTGATCCAGGCTATTGCCCGACAAACCTCCATTGACACTGGGTCGATCGCTTAAAAGGGTAGTTGAGTTCTACGAAAATTTTCAGATGTACCTTAGAAGCAGAAAGAGGAAGGAGTCTCCGACTTTTAGAGCCGAGATCGCGAAGACTTTGCTCGACTTTCATTTGTGTCTTCATTCTTGCCAATGATTCCTTCCTTATGAGTCCGCAAACGCCTACGGTGGCATGCACCATGCTCGGAAACACAGCATGGGACCTGAGGGATGCCACAGTCCTCATCTTGTTAAACGATACGCCGCCTCTGTCCCTCACCGACTCCTATGTTTTCCTCTTCCTCACAACGTCAGCTAATGGCCTGCTAGCCAGAAACTCACCACACGCTGTGCTCTGTTTTGAGGCAAGCTGACTACTGTACCGACCAAAGCCCCCCTTCAGCCATGATCATCAAGCAACCAATCCCGTCACGATGATATGACTCCGGCGACAACAGGAGATTTCGTGGTCCCTTTTAGTCAGTTTCGCGGATGCAAGCTGAGTACCGTACAAGGCCTTTCGCCGCCAACGCTGTCCTAGTGCCCCCCTTTGAGCGCATACCTTCAAATCTCGCCATCGTGCGCCCGGTATGGTAGTGTCAGGGTAAGTTGCTGAATGTCACCTTCAATCTCAGCATCCCATGAATTAGATTACAAGCGACGTACAGCTATTCGTGAAGCTTTCAAACTCGCCTGCTCTGCTATACCCTCGAACCAGCGACGATCTGAACGGTAAACCTGCTGTCATCGCCGCCATGAAGAGAACTCTAAGCAATATTCAACCGAGCGCTCACGGACGAAGAGTCCCTCACCTATTGTCAGTACGCGTATCACCATATACGTTCCCACAACTATCCTGCCATTCTCTCGTGCGAGTTTTGAATCACGCGTATACTAGAAGATGCTGCCAGACTCTCATTGGAGAATTCACGGCGAGAGGGCGAAGGTTACATCCATGCTTTTAGGGATCTCTCTGAGTTCAGTGAAGACTCACACTAAGGCTTCTATCACAAACTTTCTCGCTTATTGACGTGACTTCAACGTCTTCAAGCACTATCATACATGTTTTGGCTTGCCATGGAAAGCCACAGGCAGCTCCAGTGGTCAGAAGCACCGCCGCAAGGTCTGTCATTTTGATGTTGTGAGCGATTTTATGTGCTGATGCGAAAAGCCTCATGAACGCGGGAACGAGGCTCTCCTCTTCAAAGTTGCGATTCTGATATGCCGCAACTCTCTTCAGATTACTCAACGAGGACCTGTCTTACATTTCGCTCACGTGGACATATAATTGGCATGTGAGACATGGCGAACTTTGGAAGCTGAAGCGCAGTCACTGTGAGCATTTCTCGGCCCCAGACTCAATACGTTCTATTAATTACACAGATTCTGTTTTAAAGCATGCTGTCCTATGGACTCTTCATGGCCAATGCAGAGATGTAAGGACGCCAAGGCAATCATGTTTCCGGATGATCCGAGTATGAGAATGATCGAGTCAGCTTCGTTGATATGAATCATGAGAGTCCTCTGAAACATGGAGAAAGACAAGAATGCACATTAAATGAACCCCACCCTTGACCGAGTCGCAGCTGATCCTGTTTGGAAAAGTTCTCATTGCTATTGAACTCAGATCTCAAGTGCAGGAGTTGTACCGCATCAAGTGAACCGATCACGGACAGTTCATCGAGGCATGTGCGAGCATGTATGTCGAGGATGTCGCGCATGCCCTCGTTGCACCATGGCCCAACTTGCAGTTGAATGGGCAAAGGGTGTAAAGTTCGATTGGATCATGGATCGGTCACGACTAGGTACCAGAGCCATGTCCCCGGGGACGCAAGGACCGCCCGGACAAGCTACACAAGGAGGATCTGGAGGCGGATCCCGTGCTTCAGATCTAGGTTCCTTCCACCCGGATCTTGAAGAATCTTATGGCACCGGAGACATTATCTTCCCAAGCAAGGAAACGATATACCGTGAAGTTTGCTCCTTCTGGCGCCGAGTCGAGGATTATGCTATTCTCAAGGGTAAAGCCACAGCAAGGGCTGACCTTTCCACTTGTGTCCGAGGAACGGCTCTGTACTGGTGGTTGAACACGCTTTCTCAAGATGAGAAAGATACCATGAGGCTTTGCCTTACGTTCAATTTATTGCCGTGCATCGGATGGCCAGCCCGTTGCTTGCTGCAGGCGGTGGGAATATGCGTACCAACGATGCCGGGACGGCTGCTAGCAGCCGTAAGAAGGCCGCAAATCCCTTTGCCCCTTTTCAGACTCGCGGAGCTCGTTTCTTCTGTGCCCCTGGCGGTCTCGTCTCGGAGCTGACAACGGAGGGAAATGCGGTGTGAGGGGTGGTGAGGCCCTGCATGTAGCCCCCGGCTGTGTGCAGCTGCCATCAGCCGGGACCTGGGCAAGCACATGGTGAGATACCCCTTTCAAAGGGGTATAGCGAAGTCTTCAAGAATCTACCGAGTTGTGCTCTCATGGACGTTCGAAACACTCCAAACAGCCATTGATGCGCAATCGACGACAAGACTTGTCCCATGAAAACTAAGACTCTTCTAAATGGGACAGAATCGAAGGAATTTTGCGGAAGGCACTATTGGCTCTGTCTGAAAGCGAAGCATGTAAAGAAGGAAGACAAGGACAGGCCAGACAAGGATTCCGCCAGCACACCGGCAAAGGGAACTGCGTAAGTGCTACTGCCCATCCTGCCTACTACCGTCTTCAGCTTATGGCCACACCGCCATGATCCTGGTTCATGGCTTGCTGCATCAGCTCACTAGCGCAACAGTGAAAGAACTACACGCTGTCTCCTCTCGACGCGCCGACGACAATCCGCCTTGACATGTATATGCGCAGACCATGGGCGTTGATTGGACGTTATATCACACTTCTCGCAATGGGCAAAGATGCATTCGGTGTCGACGTTGACGGGATCTCTCAATGACTGCTTAAAACTGTTGGAAATGCGAAATCATACTCGTCATCACGCATGCGGGAGTAAGGATGTGAGATTCCTCAGGGCAACCTGGGAGGGAGTGAGCGAGGATTTTGGAGGGTTTTGGAAGATCTGAGAATACTACTGCTTCCTACTTTCTTGATGCTTCCTTCCTTCCCTCCGATCGCTCCAAATATGTGTGAAGCTTTCGACTTGGGTAAATTTTCTTCTGTATCTCTTCTCCTGTTCTTTTTTGCTTCAGCTTCGCCCAGCTCGTAAGGCAGCTGTCAATCTCGACACCTTGAATGCAGCTTCAAAAACGCGAGAAGATTATGTGCTGGCTCAAAAAACAGAGTTGAATGCATGGGAGGTCTTTGCAAGATTTACCGACTACCTCACTTAATATATCTTACTAAAGACCCAGATCTTCAGCATCCTACTTCTGGATGTTACCGAGTGCCATTAGCCGACTTCTCGAACGTTCAGTGCTAACGTACAGAGACACCATCTTCACTAACGCTATCGGTCTCTCCCCGTCCAGCCGAGGTGCGGTCTCTAATCCAAGTATCTTTGTCTTAGACTTACAGATACTTCTGTGATTTCCACAACACAACCAAGCCTTTCCGATCAGCGCCTGCTGAAAAATTCCAACACATGCAAAATTGAAGGAGGATCTCACGGCTAAGACCCTGGTCGACCTGCCTGGGATGATGACTAGACCATCTGCATGTCTCATCTGTTCCGGGACCCGGCACTCAACTTGGATACTTCATGATTGTGATATAACAACTTCGCTCTCTGCAATCACTCTATGAGTCTGTTCCCTGTTTCGCGAGTCATGCAGACAGCGAAGCGACTCTCATCGAAACCGCTCATCTCATTTCTTCAATAGACCCCGATCTAATTCCGGCGTCTTGTAGCCTAAAGCTGAGTCAATCTTTGAGGATCATTGATAGACCGCACCGTGTGGATTTGATTCTTCTCAATGTATGGGCTATGGCGACTCATTTCAAGCATATTGACCACACCGCCTATGATTGTATCGGTGATTTTCACGATTGACTGAAATCATCTTCGCCTGTTTTGGGATCGTGATCGCCGCAATGAGATCACCAAGACCACCAGAAAGCTCAACATCACCGCATCCCCCACTCCGCTGGGATGGAGTGAACATGTGGAGAAGGCAGTCACTGCCAAGAACTTTATGAAAAGCTTCTACCAATCCTCGTCGCTTCTGGCCAAGTGCACGCAATCTCCACTAAGATTATAGTCTCGTTCGGTGACGGCTGTGATCACATGCTGTGGGAGGCACTAGTGCCGAGACCTTTGCTCTCAGTCGTTAACAGCGGGCGACGATTCGGAAGAGTGTTGCTACCAACACAAATCCAGAACTCCCACCATGACGTGTCTAACGTTCTTGATACCAATATCCCTGATTGCTGAGATCGGTCGGAACGAGCGGGTTTCCGGCATGAAGACCCGCCATTCGGAGCCAGAAGAATCGGTCGTCGAAGGTACCTCCGCGAATCCATTAAGGGTGCAGGACGTGGGCTTCGGTAAGACAGTGAGCGCAAATGCAACAGACTTGGAGGTGGAGAATCTGTCATGAGTGCTGGGTGATACCAGGGCTTGACAACAACGCTAGCCTTGTTCACGAAGGGAGCATGTCTTTCGGTTGCTTTGGGCGTTGCTTTGGGTTACTTCAACTCATGTGGACTGGGAGATGAGGCTGAATGACAAACGGCTTCCATTCCGCTGTGCAGTGTCTCAAGTCTTCAGAGCCTGTTCCGGCTAGCTTCTCCGATCCAAAGAGGAAAATCCCAGGACAAGACCAGCAAGCCCCGAGGATTAGCGCCTATGCGTGATAAAGAGGTCGCGCTTGATGTCACGGACTTGCTTGACGCGAAGCCTCAAATTGTGTCAGGCATTCCAGAGGAATCGCTGACTCTGTTGAATAGCAATTCTTTCAGCAGTATGCTAGAATGTACTCAAAGGACGACCAGTACCAATTTTGCACCGGGCAACAGGCACCCGTAAACCTGAGGAACCATCTCACGGCCGCATGTTGCCTCGCAATGACGTCCAGATGAACCTGCGTGTTATTGCAGTCTTTAACCAGTGCGAGACTGAGAAGCCGTACGTGTTGCTGATGGAACTATTATTGTCCATCTTTCTACATAATTTCAGCTCGTGATCAGTTCGGCAATGGAGTTGATTCAGAGCATGAGATGAGACTCACCCGTCAAGTCTACGTCTGGTCGTTCGGGACTAGGTCATATCTTTCACCTTTATCTTCTCTTCCCATAGTATTTGAGAACAGTAGTTCCTCACTGATCCCAACAAGTCTCGTCGAGCTTTTTCTTCGTTGCAGGATGGATTGCAGTGTAATGGGTGCTTTCATCGACGAGATAGCCAATTATAGGGCTATTCTCAGGCCAGTGCCCAGGCTCTGGCCAGAGGAAGAGAAAGTACCAAATTGTCCCCCGTCCTTGAGCACCGATCGGGAGTCTGAATATTCAAACATAGTCTACGACGCTGCGAGATACACCCTAACAGGGCATTAGTCCTCTTCATTGGGCAGTCGCTTGCTCTTGGGTTACATCAATTTCAGCCTGTGCTATAACGGTCGTTTTGCAATCACTGCTAAGCACTTAAATGGCGCTCATGCAATCTTCTAACAGCGAAAAGGCCGCCCGTGATCGTGTAGAGAGCACTGCGCATCAATTCGACAACAAGAAACCCTACATCAATAGCCCGACTATCGGTTTGATCTTGCAGATGAGAGGCGTCGGTGGCACTCTAAAGAGTTAATCATGGTCGTCATCAGCAGCAAAGGCGGCGAATGGGTCAGTCTATACTTCTTACGATCTTTCACCGGTCTATCAGAGCTACTCAGACGTCTCGTGGGACAAAGACAAGAGCAAGCCGGCAAGCGGCCAGTATACCATGAGCAAGACGGGACTATCATCGGAGTGCAACGAGATGCAACGGCTGTCACTATCAATTGACTCTTTCTGGCATGTGGCGTACATCCTGTTCCTGTGCATTGGGTCCTCTTCGGATTACTCAACGAGAACTCTGATCGTTGGTATCCCATTCTCTTAGCTTTGAGCTTTTCGCCATTCTCACGGTATGTATCGCTCGCCTCATGAAGCGTGCAGCAGAAGACGGGTCTGGTGTTTGAATACGATCAGCGGGCGCGCGTATTGGCTCCGCCGTGCAGCTTCTATTGTCGTTTGGATCAACATTCTCCTAGCCCTCTCCTTCATCTTCGTACAACTACATAAATCTGACGTCCGCCAGAGTTTCGGCTATGGCTGCCGTTGGTGGTTCTTCTCTATGTTGTATCGTAGAAATACGCGCAGCTGATATTGAGAGGTTCCAAAAAGAAAGCGGATATCTCGAATGGAGTCCCAACGCTTGCTGAATGATACCTTTAGGCACAGAGGCAAACAAACGTTTGTTTATACGGAAATGTTGGGGGGGAAAACGCAAGCTGGCTGTCCAGGGAAAGATTTTGGCTGATATACCTGCGAGCATGGCGCAGGAGCTTGCAGACAATAGATTCCTATTTTATTCAAGATTCTGCCAGCTTTTAGTATCGTCTTCACTTGAGTATCTTGATCACGGCAGAATCATGGGGACGAAGCTACTGCAGCTATGACATCCCAAGCCTATCTTTTTTACAACTCAGTTCCAGCTGCCTCTTTACTCGTCGACCATTTGTCTGGCGGAAGACAGATGTAATACCATACTGTGTTTTCACCCTTTAAGTTGTGGAGAGACGTGTTCCTGCATATTCTCGATGGAGACCGGCTCGGCTAGCACGGCGAGAAAAAGAGAAAGAATTGTGGCTAGTCTGAATCCTCACCTTGAAGCCTACCGCAGTGGTATCATTTCTACCACCACAACCCTGTTGGTATGCAATCGTCGAATTACACTGTTCCTGACCCCCTGCGATTTACGTCTTTCTTCTTTCTCGATTCCGTCAATATTTCGTCGATCAGCTCAGGAGTCATTCAGTTCTCACCAACACACGTATCGTCCTGCACTCTACCCGCCTTTCTCGAGATCTCATCCATAATAGCTATTCCAGGGTATGCACAGCAAGAATCAAACATCTTCGATCACTAACTCAGCTCCGCTAGTCTTTGGGATGAGATTGGTCAAGGCCAACGCACACCGTGGGACCGGCATCAGTAACATCTTCGCTTTCATAGCCGGTCATCAGCACCCCTTCATTGAAAACCCTCTCGGCCCAACTTCTGGCCAGGTTCGAATACTGTAGCGTCCTTTTTAGAAGGAATTGTTGGAGCTTTATTCCTAACCGAAGAGGCAAAACGCTCCTATCGATGAAGTACCTTTCTTGCCTACTCCCGGGAATGAAGATGCTGATCTTATGCATAATCGAGAGCTCCCACCCGGAGAACAAGGCCTGAAAAGAGCCCTAGATGTTTGCGAAAAACACAACTGGATTGGGGATAAAGAGTATAGGCCAGAGGGTCTAAGTGAGTTGGAAGAGGATCTGACGGATGGGAGGGAGGAAGAACTTACACCTCTGGACCGCAATTATCACGAATTGGAGGATCGAGATCGTGAGAGGAAAAAGCTCGATCCGCCTTCCTTTCCTGTTCCTGTTTTCATCTCTATGAACCAGATGGACTGTTCCAGTCTCGACTTCAGATCCGTTTCCTTTACCCACGCCAATTCCATTTTTTTCCCCGACTTCAGTTCCGTTTCCTTTATATTAATTCTAGCTCTTCCTAGAACAGCCTCGAGGACGATAACGGCTTTCCTCAGGGGGGCAGGTGTTACGTTTCGCCGCCTTGACTTGGCGAAATAGCTTTCTTCGTTCATAGCTTTTAATAGAGAAATCAATCAACTTACACCACTTCAAGAATCATCTTTCGTGGATACGCTTTCTTTATACCCTTCTTGCGACTGTTTTTTCACTGCCAGAAGCATATCTATTCTTCTACCTCCCGTTCCCTAATAATTGGCCTACAGTCCGTCATTCTTCGTGCCTTTCCATGAGCTCATACCTTACCGCTCTCGATAATCTTATCAAGGTCTTACACCACACGGAGTTCAATACGGCCTTATACTTCAAAGTGTAGAAGTACACCGTGTCCCTTCACCACGTGTATCGTCACCTTACAAGCATGGCTACCACCTCTCTACTTCACTGAAGGTCCTCTTATCTTCTCCTCTCTTTGGGCATACATAAGCGAGCCTCCTACCGAGTTCCAGATATAGATCGCATGGTCGTCAAATTCTCACCGCAAGAAAAGAAGTTCGCTAAAAACGCGGAGTGTCTGTGCATCAATGGAGCAGGCCAGATCATGTTTGGTTTTCACTGTATGGTGGAGAGTGAGTGGATCTGTGCAGAGCAATTTTCACCGCCGCAGCGGGTCCATGATCGGGAGAAGTACAACGAAGTGGTTTTGATGGACCGGACGCTGATCCATATTTGCTTTCGCATGGCTCACTCCGCTGACTTGCTGCATACAAGGGTTACCGAATCTAGCTTTGTTATCCGCTGTGGAGTCGGCAATCAGCCTTGCTGTCGCTGCTATTTTTGGAGCCCGTCGAAGGGCTTGACCGGTCATTGTCAACAGAGGCAGCAAATCACGAAGGGCCACCAGTGAGATCAAAGTGATCAAAGGCAAGAAAGCCATGACCGCTTTACTTCGGCCATTCTTCGAACATTGATGATGATGGCGGTGGATTTGGAACGTAGATCCGAGGTCTAAATTGCAGAAAGATCCAGATCTTTGGACTTACGTATTGAGAACCGGTCTGAGTTCTGGAAACTGGATTTCGACTCAGAAGGGTGGTTAGCTGGAAATTTCATGCCGCATGGGGCACCTGCCGTCCCTAAGGACAAGGATGGTAACAGACATTTCGTGGTCTGGAATACCTATCAGCTACACGGGGACGTGGGAGAGCGTATAAATCTCACGCGAAAAGTGTCTGCCGTTGCTTGGAAGAACCTACGGGATAGATCACACCTTAACGAGCCCATCAAGGATGCCGAGGGGAAGACTATTCAATACTGGTGCCTGGGAAACATCTACCCTAACGACTACGGGATCCTAGGGGACTGAGATGTTCTCGACAACTTACCTCCGAGAAAGCGACAAAAACTCGAGGAAGCAACGGCCAAGACGCCTAAATCCAACCCCCCACTCGCAACGACAGCCACGACTTTGCCCAAGGATGCGGCCGCAACCTCGTTGCCCGCCACACAGCCGTTCCCAACACCACTACCAAGCTCTTCTAGACCAGCAACTCCACATCCTGTCCCAGCACCAGCACCCTCATCAAGCTCTGAAACGGAGTTACAAGAGCGTCGGCCGCTGACCTGGCTCGACGAACGACTCGCGGAGGCAAAGAGCCAGGAGGGTATGAGCATGGCTGGACGATGATCAGGCCAAGCGATGGGGATACTCTGTAAGCGCCCACTGGGTGGCCCGAGTGACTGGCCGTGCTTTAGCTAATAGCTCCTTGCAGGTTCATGCCTTCCGGGACCCTGCACGCAGTGTACACACCAGTCGATTGCTTGATGACTGTTAGGAATCTAGACTCAATGATTCGCCAGAATGTACAGAGCGTTCAGTTCTAGCATCTGAACACGATCAAGCACGGGCTTTCCTCGATGATTCCGGCAAGCAGCACATGGAGCTTCGAGGGCGAAGTATCTTTTCATACTGGGGTGAGCTGTGGAAGGGAGGCAATGGCTTGTGCTTATCTAAGCACCACAACTTTAGCTAGACATACCCCACCGTATACCAGGCCGAGCAGCACATGTTCTGGAAATGAAAAAAGGCTTATCTCGACCTCGTTCCAGCAGAACCAAAGGCCAAGCAAGCGCACGACGACGAGATGGAGGAATGTGATCGAGACTTTACAAAAGCACCCTACACCGCATGTCTTGGACGAATCGCAGATACAGATGCTGATCCTGGGGACTCGGAAGATGGTGGACTGACGGAACCCGGGGACGGCGCGATGCCGACATTGAACAGGAGCTCTAGTGGCAAGAGGGTAGGCGATGCTGGTGTGATGAATGATCCTGATGCCCGTGGCAAGGGTTTTGCTGATGGGTCGTTGCGCATCACGATTGACTATGCCTTGAGAGTGCTGAGGCTTGATGAAGTCACTGTGGAGATGAGAGAGGCGAATGTTGAGATGCGCGTGTATTGGTTAATAAGAAGTTCCGAGCTGGGCCAACGAGATCTGAGTCTCTCGACTTCGGGAGTGAGTACCCTTACCGATTCAGAAGGGAGGAATGGCTGGGGGGCAAAATAGTGTTCTGTCCGTGAATCAGGATGCAGCTTCAAAACATACACCGCCCATCCTACTTCCTGGCCACTGGCGCCTCCACAAGTACTGGGAATGATTTGATCTGAAGTGTAGATATACCCAGCCTCGTAGTCGATGGGAGATCTACCGTTGTGATGGTGTTTTCGATAGAGGATCTTAATTTTCTCAGAACTTCGCTCATCCTGCTAGGCGATCTGCCCTGCCCCCACCCCGCTGACGATTTCGGAACGTATGGTGTTCTGAGCGGCATGATACTCTTTAAACCTCAATGGCGGCCTGTTCAGGTGTCAAGGCACAAGATAGAGCATATCTGCCCCAGCCTTAACCCTCACCCTGTCATCCAGCGTAGGGTGAGGATATTGTGCGCCCCCGCCCATGCCCACCTGGAGTACACCTAGCCAGATTAAGATTTTAGCGTCGCGCGGATCTTTGAGTCCTTGTCATCATGGGTCAGTTTTGGATCTAGATTGTCTTACCATAAGGTAAAGTATGTGGGAGAGATGCGGCTCATGTATTGGCTCAATCACGTTGAATCTGCTTTCAGGTATTTGAAGAAGTCGAGCTTTTCGTCAGATATCGATTCGATTATCTTCAAACATTCACTCACGTAAACCATTGCTTTCGACGGCGACACCGAAACGTAATATATATGAACGAGCTTGGCTTACGTTAAGATGTTTACATACTCGTATTCGCTTTGAAGACACCATCCTCAGCCGATCAGGGCGATTCCCAGCGCGTCTTTTTGCTCTTCCGCCGCCTCATCGACATACCGATCTTCTGCTACTGGTATACAAAGATAATGATGAGTGACTCATTTAGTCATACTTGCCAAGCTAACTCTAACAGGAGACAGGATCCCGCTGTCACACTATGATTAAGCGTTCAGGTTAAGTGGTGACCTGCATGAGAAGGAGTTCAGCTGCGGGTTCTTGAACGACGTGACCAACCTATTAAGCAAGGCAGACATGGTCAGTGAAGCTCTCGTCTCAAATGTTCATGATCTGTCTGGGTCACTCACCCCTCGACTGCGGCATACATGCCCAAGCCGCACATGGAGAGCGAGGCGAAGAAGTAGAGCACGTGCCACACATTTTGCGCGACTCGCACCGGGCCACCGCTCAACAACCCACGCATCCAGCGCTGCGCTGTCGTCCCGTGTCTGGTCACCTTGCCCGTAATCGGATCGAATCCTTCGCCTTCGCTTTCTCGGTGCGCATTGTTCTGAATATCGTACCCCACCGCAAAGAGCGGCGGAAGCGTATATGTCAGAGTCAACAACGCTGAGGCAGATATCACACTAACGAAGCCGAAGTAATCTGGAATCGCTGCTGCGATGATAAAGGCGATGGTCCACCAGACGGGCACAATGGCGGCGTAGAAAATTTTGCCGCGGCGGGTGATGAGAGGCGGTGCACTGAAGATGTCCATGAGGATGTTGTTGTAGAAAACTTTGATACCAATGTTACCATACAATCCGGCAGCGATGATGGCGGCGATGAGGGAGATCATGTTGCCGGCTGTTTGCCAGCCATAGACTGAGACGCCTTGATAGCTGATTCTAAGCGGTAGTGAGATGTTAGTATATAGACCTGCTTCAGCGCTAGGAAGCAGGGTCTTGGCGAGATTGTGAGGGGCCATGCTGCCAGATGATTGTGTGCTGAATGGTGTCACACTAGGTGTTGACTTACTGGTAAGAATACTGCCCCTGGAAATGATAGACGTAGCATCCATAGATGAGGTACACGCTATAAATGAAGAATTGCGCTCCCCACATGGCTTTCAGGAAGTCCCTTGGCCGTTTCATCTCCGCTAGGAACTCGACGAAGAGCTGCGCTCCTGCGTAGGCAAGCACGCCGGATAGCAAGCCGTTAATGGACCCCACGAGATTCGCGGCAGGGAGCCCCCCATAGTGGATGACGGGCGGGTAGTTGCCCTGCGCGTCTGGGGTTATGGTGGTTGGGTCGACCGTTGCGCCTGCTGAGCCCAGGACGCTAATTGCGTAGTTTGGAGGACTGTGAGCGATCACGCCCATGGTTATGAAGATGACTAAAACGGTCAACCAGACGGAAAAGTTGGCCACCAGGCCGTAATTTTTGAGAGTGCGGATCTGGGTCATGAAGAAGCCGGCGATGACGAACAACAGGGGACAGATGATGTAGCAGAGGCGGAATTGGGAGACTTGGCTTATGTTCTGGCCGTATTGGATTGTCACTTGGCCGAGGATGAGGAGTAGGCCCAAGGCTTGTAGGATGTTGGTCGCGTAGCGGGCAGTCGTGCCCCAGGTCCGAAAGGCAAGATCGCCGTAGTTGCGGCAGGGGAACTCGTAGCTGTCGAGGCCAAGGAAGACGTGCCAGAGCAGATAGCCGGAGTAGCCAGCCATGAAGCCGAAGACTGTATATAGGGCTATTCCAGGACCCCAGCCAAGTGTGCCCATGGCAAAACCAACGCCGTAAGGGCCGAGAATATCGGTCGTGATAAGGTAAAAGGCGGCGCCCGAAGATGCTGTGCGCATTGCACGACTGGCGTTTGTCCATTCATCGCTGGTAATCTGTAGGCGGTCACTCTCGTGTGCGAAGTTGACTTCCGGCACATTCCCATCAGCGCCAGCTTCAATTGGGCGTGCGTCCTTGTTCGCTGAGCGATTGATGATTTCTCGCCATCGCAACTTTGGAGATTCGAGATGCTTCTCTTCTTCTCTGGTGCGCCGCGCGTAGTACTGGTACTCCTCGAATGTGACAGCGGGGTCGTGGAGTAGGCGCGCCTGAGGGCTGATATAAGTGCTTTGCGCTACTTGTTGCTCATCCGGGGAGCCTGCAAATTCCTTCTTCTTCTCGTCCATGGTGCTCTGAGGCTTAATCTATATATGTTTTGTATATGAATATCCAAATCTGTATATGAATTTATATGTATGTGTATAACTATGGATTGTGCATAAGGGGAGAAGCTTATCGCTCGTGGAAGAGAGTAAAGTAAGCAGTAAGTGGAGCTTACCTACTACTCCTCAATCGTTATCATTGCTAACTGGTTTAGGTTAATGTAGAAGCAGATGGACGCCGATCTTGGCAGAAATGCGCCGGCCGGCGAGAGTTGTGTTTGTGATTGTAAGATCTCATTCATCAATATAAATCGCCGTAGGTTTGGCGCTTTGTGCTCGCTCTTTGCTTGTAGGCTTTGTTGTCCGGACCATGGGCTGCAGGTAGAGAGGAGAATAGACTGGGGACGCGGAGGTGAAGGGATTCTCCAGAAGAAGAGCTGAAGATCCAGAGAACAGAGCCAACGGACCCTCTTTATGCCCTACAGTCCCGGCCATCTGTGTATGTAGTCACCTGAAGTAGGTAGGCGGTGCGCTTCTACGTGTTGGACTTGGGCGTGGGGGTTTGCTGTGGGCCAGGAGCGTTCAGAACTGGTCGGCACCCCCATGCTCACCCAGCTCTCTCTCGCTAAAGCGGCAACGCCCGCGGGAGCTTCGTTAGCCTAATCCTGCTTTATTGTCCGCCCAAAGTCTCCCAATGTATACCATCTAACTTCACACAAAGCCAAGGTATCATCAGCCAAATGTTGACCTTATCAGATGGTGTCTTGCCCTTTCCGAAGTATCTTATCAGTCAGACAGATCGCGCGTCCTTCCTCGTCCAGCTTTACCTCCACAGTCAGTGAAAGCCTACTCCGAGCGAAAACAACGACTCACTGGAGACTGTGGCCGCGCCTCCGATCTCAATGCTGCATGCATGCTCTAGGGTCAGCGTTGCACGGGACTTGAGACAGCAGACGAGCTTCAGTGCACCTACGGCGCAAGAAGCGGAGAGCGCAGGATATCGAACGATGTAGAGGACAAGAGGGTCAAAAATATCGAATGGATCACAGTGGGTAGGGCTGTGGAGGATGGTTGGGGACACGAATGCAAAGGCCGCGAAAAAGGAAAGGGTACAGCTATAGGGCATATGAGGGAGGAGGCCAGGCCGCCAACCCCAAAAGAGGCCCTTTCGGCAATGACTGCGGCCAGAGATCCTGGGCGGGAGTGATTATGGAGTTAAGGATAGCAGGAATTGGGATATCAACATGCCGCCACAGAATGGGGCCTTAAAAAGATGTTGCGTAAGTAATCATGGACTTGACAACTAGTGCCCAGACCGCCTACTACAACAACGGCTCAAGCAGGCATCTCAATCACGCCTTCTCCACCACCGCCCCACCGCCTCATCCACAGCTTGCAGCATCCCAACCGAAGGAGTCAGACTCCTATCTCTGCCCCAAGCAGCAACAGTTGCGGCCTACGTTCCGTCCAACTGAAAGGGATCAAAGTCCCGCTGTCTACCCAGTGGATAGTTGGTGGCCCATCTCACGTCCACGGTATCATACTCCTGCATACACTCCGCAGCCTTCAGCAAGACATCTGCTTCCCCAATATCCGTGCCCTGGCCCAACGGCAGAGGGCCAGTGTTCGAGTGCGGCAGATGTCCTGTGGAGTTTAGTTTGGTCCACTTTTGAAGACATAAGAGTTGGTTTGCTTCGAGGCAAGATTGTTGGCTATAGAACAATTCAAGGAAGCAAGGAGAGCCCCTCACTTCTGTCTCTTTTTTGGGCTCAAATTATAATAGTGGGCGGAGATTCTGTCCAGGACATAGATATCTTGCCCCAAGCTTCCATGGTGATAGAGATACTCCGATACCGGCCAATATGGTCGCTGAAGATCAGCTGCACATCACTGAGCTCATCAATTTTGGTTGTTGGACCAATGCCGGATGTAACGACGGCCTCTACGATGACAACGCGCGGGTATCGTGCTATCGTAGACAGTGTCGTTGAAGCGGGCAAAGAGATTCATGACAACGCGGCGAGGTTGCTATAGTTAGACTAGTAGGTGAGGCTGCTTGGAAATTGTTGCCGCAGAGAAATCTGGGGAAGGGCACTGCGAAGGTAGTTTTAATTGGTAGATTCGGGGCGACGGGATTGACTGAAGCTTCCGATAAAGTGCTCGCTGTTGCAGAGATGGCGGCGAGGAGAAGGAGAAGGACATAGCTGAACAGAAGCCTTCTTGGCCGTGATCCATGAAAGGGGATACGAACAAATGGGGCGGTTCCACGAGAATGGGATCCTGTGGGACACCAGGGGGAGAATACTCTGGGGGCGCATGTGCTATGTGGCTAGGGGATGGAACGCCGTAAATGTCAGTGTATGCGAGATCTGGTTCAGATGGTGCATGATGTGCATCAACACGTGCAATTTGGCTTGCATTTGCGACACTCGACCAAAGGAAAACAAGACTGAATAAGAATAAGATACGGAGGTCAGCATTGGAAGACCTGGACAGCGCTAGTGGAGCCCTAACCCTACTGTCGGAAAGCGGCCCTATTGCGGGGCCCTAGAACTTGTTTCTAGGAGCGCGAAGCAGACCTAATCGCATTTTCCAGGTGGAGTATATCGTCTAGTTTACTAGTTCTGAAAGTAGTCACCTCCAATGCCTCCATATACAAATCCTTCACTTTCCCCTCCTCTAACACCTTCAAGCCTGCAGCCGTAGATCCTAGCCCAATCTATCAGTATCACGAATCATGTCTCAACGCACTCGACTCACCTCCAGGCGTCGCGACTTTGTTCCTCACCTCACCCGGCGCTTCTCCACTCGCAATCAGCTTCGACAGCCCCACCATGCACGACGCCGCCATCTGGAGCGCTTCCCCCCTCTCAACCCCTTCCCGGACCGCACCCTCCACCAACCCCTCCACCGCCACGGACAAGAACGCAAGACCCCCCGCCGTCATCGTCGCACCCACCGCCTGCAAGTGTTCCGGCCACATCTTCACCTGCCCGACCCGCATGAACAGCGAGTACACGGCGTTCAGCGCCGCGGGCGGGTGTCCGCGACCGGGCTCCTCGCCGATCAGCGACACGGATCCCCGCACCGCGGCTGACGTCCCCGCCGTCACGCGCACGACGTGGCATCGCCGCCCTTCCCCCTCCCCCTCCCCCTCCTCCTCCTCCCCCGTGCCGTGGTATATCGCACCGTACAGCTTCGCGGCGGGCACGCCGCCGACGACGCTCACGAGCGTCTTCCCGCGCAGCGCGGCGGCCATGCCAGGCGCGGCGAGCACGGGGCGGTAGGCGTGGGGTTCGACGCCGAGGATGACGACGTCGCCGCGCTGGGCGCCGAGGACGTTTTGGTCGGCGAGGACGGTGACGAGGGGATCGTGGGAGAATTTGGCGCTCAGCAGCGCCGCGCTGCTCGGGCGGTGGACGCAGGCGGTGAGGGATGTGGGCGTGATGATGGCGGGGTTGGACGGTGGGGATTGAGTGTCGGTGGTCCCGGGGATGGGGGAGGGGGGTCGGAAGTCGGTGGGCTTGCTGTTGGTGAGGGAGTCGAGGATGCCTTGGAGGATCGCGGAGCTGAGTTTGCCTGGGTGGAGGGTGAGCGTTGTTGGGGGGGTGAGTTTGGTGGGGAGGTCAGGGTCCGCGTACCGCAGCCTAGGAAGGTGATCCTCATGGGTATCCTTTCGACTGACATCTTCGTCTTGCAATGATCGAATGATAAGGTGCGCGGGTTAGATACTAGGTAGATGAGACTCTGATGTCGAGATGAGCAAGTGATCTGATGGGCTTATACAGGGGGGCACTTTGTGTATAGTGATCCTGTACGAACGTTTCCCGCTTCGATGTCAAGTATTAGCCAAGTAAACAGATAGAGGTTGGGCGGTTTGGTAAGAAGAGGTTGCTGGTTGAAGGGATTGTATCCGAAGTATGAAGAGTGATAACGGCAGCACTAGGTATGTACTAGTACTGGGCTTCTTAGCTGCGGATAGATAGCTCGTAGATATACAGTCTAAATCATGTGATACGATCGTCATTGCCGCAGCATTGGAAGAAGGCATTAACCAGCGTTATAACAAAACGGCGAATATCAATATGAAACACCTTTTCTACTTTGCAACCCTGCATTATGGAATGAAATCACGATTGACGTTTTTTTCTTTATACTACTAATAAACCTTGTTCGATTGGCTTGGTGATGCACCTTTCTCTAATCCTTTCTAATTACCACTGATATGACGCCCAAACTGATGAGACCCATGTCAGGATGCTACCACGCCTCTTGTCAGCCTCGATTTCAATCCACGGAACGAAGCATCCACGTACCTGGCTCCCGTAAAACCCAGTAATGGTAGTTCCGGGAGCAATGACCATTGGTCTCAACGGAAGCTCATCTGGCGCATTCTGCGCAGGTTCAAAGTGGAAAGAGTTTCCGTAATTCGTGGAAATCTATAATACTCCATGAAGGTGATGAAGATGTCAGTGGGTAAGACCTGGGCAGCGTCAAAAGCTGGCTCCTAAAGAACCCAACTTGCCTTGAAAGACCTCAATTTCTCGTGTCCGTAGAAGCTTTTTGCGGGTTCGCCATACAAGCTTCCAAGATCGACAAAATTAACCTCAACCGTCTCGATAATTTCCCCTCCGGGGCCGTCAATGGGAAAGTGCATGACTTGTGCATATTCCGTGGACTTGCGACGGCCTAGCTTGCGACGTTCGACCGGGACGTCCTCTGTGTTATAATGGAATTCGATGCCACACAAAGACCCGAAGAAGGTGACGGAGATTTCGGTCAGAGATCGAAGAAAAGTACCACTAGGGCCTCCAAACAAAGTCCAGCACAACGGTTGATATCTACCAGAAGAAGCATCTTCACCCGCAAAGGAATCCTCATTCAGATACAAGGCGGGGTTGGGAATTTCGGGATACCATAACGCAGTGTTTCGTAACGACCTGCTTTGTCCCATCGACGTCTCAATACGAGACGGTAGATTCTCGGCAACCCCTAGACTGACCATTTTGTATCCCTACCATTTCGCGTGAGCCATGGCGGATGCCAAAAGAAAGGAAGAGATAGCGCATATTTGCTTACATCGAATCCTGCTTCTAAAGCAGCGACAGGCCCACAAACTGCGAGGCGCTGTGTTTTTGGCGATTCATTCGGACAGCCAAACCATTGTGATACATGTCCGTTGCTGGTAATTATTTGTAACGCTTGGATGCCTCTTGACCCTACCGCCAAGACAAATCCTTTCAAGACTGTAACATCCAGGAAGAGCTCTTTCCCCTCTGCCCTATACCCCAAACATATATCCGCCCCTTTGCTGGGAATAAGACGTATTCCCGCAACGTATCCTGCATCTCCAATCCGGGTAATGGAGACGGCAATCCGGGAAAGAAGGTCTGGGATGGAGGTATTTCGTTTGTTGAATAGACGGCAGCCTTCGTCAAATCTGCGGCACCCAGCAGGTCCCTCCTGCCTCACGTCTCCAGCTACCTCCGTCCATCTCAAGCCGGCTCGGCTCAGGTCCCGACGAGGCGTTTCGGAAGAATCGTGCCAACGCATGTTTAGTACATCCGAAAGCGACTGAATCAAGGCCCAGATTCTCTTTCTGTTTTGCAATCCAGGAGGGCCAAGGGCATCATTCGTGCGGCGATACAGCGATCTCCAGTCTCGACACTCCTGGCTGTTTTGCGTTTCAAAAAGAAATCACGGTCGGCGTTGGCTTTAAACCTGGAGGCCCAGAAGTGTTGACTGGAGAATATGTGGACAAATGCCCTCGAGGCTCGACGGAGACTCAGAACATCTGCACTTGACAAGTAAACGGCGGTTCCTTCACGAATTTCCCATGGAAGTCAAACAAAGCAGTCCTCTCGTTCTGTGATGGACCCTGACGAGCTGAGCTCCTTCCCACGTGGTGGACTCTGCGGGCGCTCCTTCAGCAGCCGTTGAATCTCTGGCACATCATAAGGGTTCTCCCGAGCACGCTGACACGTTATCGAGTCTTCGTCTCGCTCGATAAGCCGGTCTTCCCACGGATAATGGTTTTCATAATCGAGGAAGACTAGCCCACCATAATCGTGGCCCCAACTTACACCGCTCGCTCGAAGTGGAAATGGCAGCGACTTGCAAACTTCCAGGAGACGTGCCAAAGGGATTGTTTCAGGGTTGTAAACGTGCTGTAGAAGAGACCAGCAAGCTTCATGAAAGACGAAGCCATGCCGACCGTGGGTCGCATGTTGCTTCATCACAGCAAGCTCGTCCTGCCCTGAGAAGGAGATCCCGGCGTCGTTCCATCGCACACCGCTGTCAGACGGGACGATCCATACCCCGCCGCGGGGGTTATTATACAGGCCAACTCCAGATACCCAGGTCCCGGTAGGGCTAGAATAAACTGTTGGTATTAGCGTAGAACCTTCGTGCCTCAAGGGATGAGCATCTGTGATGACGGAACTTTAGAAGAGACACTCACGGGCGCGGAACTGTTGCAGCCAAGACTCGGAGCTCGTTTGTTCAAAATCTCAAATGTAATATCCACAAAGAACACAGGAGTAGATAATGGGACTCATTTTATTGGACGTTGGCAATCATAGTCAAAGACATGTATTGGTGTGAACGCGTAGAAGAGAGAATTGAGTTGGCGAGGTTGCCTCAGTCGCTCAGAGTTCGCTAAGGTTCTTCGGGTTAGCGGCCGTCACTAGAGAGCACTCACCTCATATATACCCGGTAATGTGGTAATGCACGGTCTTAAATCCGACAAATCCGAGAGTGAGTTTTAGGGAATACCCTCTCGAAAACTCATCTTAGACTTATTTACGTCTCGTTACGCGGCGTAGAATTTATAGAACTTAAATAAATTTTATTATATTAATATATAACGTTATTAATATAACTACGATTTCTATTATAAATTAATTCTTTATACTCGATAAGTTTAAGTCTATAAATTAAATTTATAAAAAGTAATTTATTTTTAAATCTAATTTCGAGATTGAATTCGACTCTCGAACTTCGAAAAGTAAAAATATTTTATTTTAAGATTTACTTAGAATTATAAGATTAATTTTTAATAATTTTTAATTTTTAAAAACTATATAGATTAAGTTTTATAATTTAAAAAAAAAGTAATAAAATTTTAATAGAAAAAAGAGAAATTATATTAATAATAGATTTCTAGAAAATTAATTATTTTTAAATTAATTTAAATTTAGTTAATAAGAAATTAATTTTAATTTCTATTATAATCTTTTTATTTTAATTAATATTACTATTATTTTTATAATTTATAAAGTTTTTATTAGTTTTATAATTTTATAATTTTTTAATAAGAGAGATTAATAGATTTAAATTAAGAATAAAGCGAAATAATTTTAAAATTTATTAAAACTATTATTATTTAATTATTTAAATTTATATAAAAGAGTATTTTTAATAAAGTAAATAAGTTTTTAATAAGTAATATTTAAATTCTCTATCTTTAAATATTTATAAGACTAAATTTAGAAATTCTTTTTTTATCTAAAATTATATATTTTATTTTATAAATTAAAAAAATTATTAAAATTTTAATAGAAAATAAAAAAGTTATCTTAAAATTAAATAATATATATTTAATTAAGATTATTCGATTATCGAGTAAACTTTAATAAGCGATATTTTAATTTCTTACGTATTAATAATTATAAGATTAAATTTAAAAATTCTTTTTTTATTTAAAAGTCTATATCTTATTTTATAATTTAAAAAAAAATCTTAAAATTTTAATAGAAAATAAAAATATTATTCTAAAATTAAATAATATATATCTAATTAAGATTATTTAGCTATCGAGCGAACTTTAATAAATAATATTTAAATTCTTTATACTTTTATAATTATAAGATTAAATTTAAAAATTCTTTTTTTATCTAGAAGTCTATATTTTATTTTATAATATAAAAAAAAAGTCTTAAAATTTTAATAAGAAATAAAAAAGTTATTTTATATATAAGTAATATATATCTATTTTTTTAATAAGAGAGCTTAAGAGAGTTATTAGATGAATTTAGTCGATTTAATTAAAGAGTATAATAAATTTAAATTTATAATTAGCTATATATATAAATTTAAGATTTTTTAATTTAATTCTATCTTATTCTTTTATATATACTAATATATTAGCTAAGGTTTCTAAAGGGAACTTAGTTACTGAGCGTAGCCGTAGCGTAGTTAAGACTCTTAATATACGTAGACTTAACATAGAAGCTTAAGGGGGCGATGCCCCTCGTTTTCCTTCTTACTTCTTCAAGAATTAGTCTTACTACGAGATCTATATACGAATATATATATATCTACTACTAAGTTCACATTACTATATAACTCTAAATCTACTTATATTTAATTATCTAAATTTATTTAATACGATATATCTTTTTAATTAAATCTTAATACGTCTCTCTTTATATATATTTATTCTATAGATATATAATTAAAAAAAATATCTTTATATTATATATATATATAAGTTAAATTATAATAATTTCTTAATAATTAATAGTAATATTTTAAGATTTTATTATAAATAAATTTAGATTAATAAATTAGAATTATAGAAAGTAATTTATTTATAAATTTAATTTCGAGATTAAATTTAATTCTCGAACTTTAAAGAGTAAAAATATCTTATTTTAAGATTTACTTAGAATTATAAGATTAACTTTTAAAAAATTTAAATTTTTAGAAAGCGTAGATTAAGTTCTATAATTTAAAAAAAAGTAGTAAAATTTTAATAGAAAAAAAAAGAAGTTATATTAATAATAGATTTTTAGAAAATTAATTATTTTTAAATTAATTCAAATTTAATTAATAAAAAATTAATTTTAATTTCTATTATAATCTTTTTATTTTAATTAATATTATTTTTATTTTTATAATTTATAAAAAATTTAGTAATTTTATAATTTTTATAAATTCTTTAATTCTTTAATTTTACGATTTTTTAATAAGAGAGATTAATAGATTTAAATCGAGAATAAAGTAAAATAGTTTTAAAATAGTTTTAAAATTTATTATTATTCGATTATCTAAGTTTATATAAAAGAGTATTTTTAATAAAGTAAATAAGTTTTTAATAAGCGATATTTAAATTCTTTATCTTTAAATATTTATAAGACTAAATTTAGAAAATCGTTTTTTATTTAAAAGCCTATATTTCGTTCTATAAATTTAAAAAGAAATCTTAAAATTTAAATAGAAAATAAAAAAGTTGCTTTAAGATTAAATAATATATATTTAATTAAGACTATTCGATTATCGAGTGAACTTTAATAAGCGATATTTAATACTAATTTTAGTAATTCTTTTTTCATCTAAAAGTCTATATTATATTCTATAATTTAAATGAAAAATCTTAAAAATTTAATAGAAAATTAAATAATATGCCTCTATTTTTTAATTAGAGCTGTCGAGCAAACTTTAATAAGCGATATTTAAGATCCTTATTCTTTAATAATTATAAGATTAAATTTTAGAATTTTTATATTATTAAAAAGCGTAAGTTATAGACTATAATTTAAAAAAATAATCTAAAAATTTCAATAGATAATAATAAAGTTATTAAAAGATTAAAAGTAGAGTAAGAGATTTTTTAATAGTTATAGATGTTAATTTATTTATCCGCGATAATTTAATTAATCTAATTAAAGAGCGTAGATCTAATAAATTTATAATTAGTTATATATAGAAATTTAAGATTTTATAGCTTAATTCTATCTTATTCTTTTATATATATTAATATACTAATTAATTCTTTACACTCGATATACCTTTCTAATTAGGCCTTAGCGCGCCCCTCTCTCCGCACATATCTACCCTACAGGCACATAGATTAATCAACATCTTTTACACCACATCACATATATGAGTCAAACTATAATGATTCCTTAACAGTCTAGATCAATAGTAGGACAGCAAGTAATGAGCCTTAGGCCATCACCGACTGAACGAGACCAGAATCCCGCGTGAAATGATTGTCCTCCTGTCCCCCTTCAATGTTTTCCCGCTTTCTCGCAGTCCATCTGAGGGGAAGTGCGCGCCCAGACCAAAGAGTTCAGGAGGTCTTCGCAACGAGTTCGTTCAGAAGGGCTTCGATCTCGGCTTCGTCGTCCTTGAATTCGTAGTATCTTCCGTCGGTGCCAGGATAGTCTCTCAATTTTTCGTCCTCGGGTTCCATGAAGTAGAATCGCGAATAATGCCCAACGGTGGCAATGGCGTAGAGAGTTTTTTCGTTCTTTTGTTCCTTGCGCACAAGCGCCAGATAAAATGTTGCCTGCTCGACAGCTTCGGCCCACTTGGAACTCTGAGACTCAAATTCAACACGCTTGTCCTCAATGAGAATGACTTTCTTGAGCATCCCGTTCCTGATGTATCTGATACTGATATCGGCTCGTTTTTTGATACCAGTCAAGGGTCTCGTTTCCTGCTCCAAGCCATAATTCCTTGGGACTGTGAAGAAGAGCCCCAAAATGTTGATCCACAGGGAATCAACATCTGCTTCTATAGAACCCTTCTTGAGCTTGTCATAGTAGGACTTGATGACAGGGTATTGCATGTACTATATATGTGTGATTTGGAAAGTCCGCTTGCAAGATAATGGCAGGGTAGAGAGCGGGCTTACCGGCATTCTAGTAAGCGCTGAAGGAAGACTGACAATAAGAGGATATTCTAGACTGGGTATATTTTGATACCTTGGTTTGACAATGGAGTTGTTGCTGAAGTAGCAGAAGGAATTTGCCTTTTTCTTGATCTTGAATTGTGTTCTGAGAGAGCTCGGAACTGGGCGGACCTTGAGGGGTATCTATAATCTTCAAGACGGTCTTGGGTCGCATTATCGTAGCGCCGCAGTCCTTCGGGCCAGTGTTGAAGGTGGTGCGTTAATACTATTGTCAATCGGATACTAGCGTGGTTTTGCGGGAGAATTACTAATTCATACTCTAAAAGTATGGATCCTTACCGAATCATACCCCTAATTACTGAATCATACCCCTATATCAAATTTCACTTAAATATGAAGTATAATTCGATAATTTGCTATTACTTAAAGTATAATTTAATAAGAATCTTAAATAATAGCTTTCTAATATAAGAGGTTTTAATAAAGTTAATAATAGCGGTAGGCTTATTAAGCGTCTGATAGTAGTCGTTAACTTAATTATTAATAACGGTAGTATTTACGCTGCGTAACGGGGCGGGGTTCGAGGCGGGGTTTAACCCCCGAAGTTTACCCCGCGCCGTTACATAGCGTAGTAGAAATTACTTCTTCGAGGGCCCTACGGGGCCCTACAAGGCCTACGAGATCCGAATAGAGGTGTCTATAGCGTGAAGTGCGGACACCCCCGAGCTCGAAATTTCGCCCACTCGGCTTTCGTCTGATATTTTTAGGCTAATAGAATTCTCATCAAATGCGATCGGAGAAACTCCCTTATTTCTATAATCGAATAAGTCAAATCGCGGATTATCTCCTTCGTAGTTTGAGGTTACTTTGATAACTTATCAAATCATACCCCAAGCAATAATAAATTACCGAATTATACTCCATATTTGGGTGTGATTTGGTGTAGGGGTATGATTCGGTAATTAGGGGTATAATTTGCCCGTGGTTTTGCCGAAGGCATCTCCTACCTTAGTGCTTCTACATACTAGTACCACTCCACAGAATAACCAATCAATTATTTTTCAGCAGCCAGCTTGGATCTCAGCGCGTCTGCCTCGTCGTACGCTTGCTGAAGGCCGTTCTTGAGGGTATAGACACGGGAAACGCCTTGGATTGGCTCATGAGTGGAACAAGTCGTAGCCGCCGAGGCAGACTTAATAGTATCTGGAAGGCTTTTACGTCATCTCAGCTGAACACTCATATGCAACAGTAAAGTAGCATCGTTGCGTCAGGGTCCACGCAAGGCAGAATCCGCTGTGGAAAGTTTGGCCCTGAAGAATCTACAAAAGGCACGGTCCTTTGTGGCGGTAGAATGTTGATTGTATTCTCTACATGTATGTAAGAACCTACCTTAGCTACTGCAGCAGAGAGGTATCGGAGATGCTAGCAAAAATACACACTCATTATCTCATACACACAGAGGTGCCCTCTTGCTTATTCCCCGCCATGGAAGCCTCCACCATCGCCATGCAATCTCTACACATGCGTTCCACGTCGAATCGAGAAGACTCTCATGTTCTGCAGGACATATGAGTACTGTTGGAAGGCATCCGCCGTAAGCTAGTCAAGATCGAATTCGGTTATGTTCACTGATACTCTTAGGATAACATAGCAAATCCGCATTTCAGCACGATCAAACGTAACTTACACACGTCACCTGGACCTCGAAGGATGTGAAGCACATTAATATCTGGGGGCCATGAAAATCTACACGCACTTGAAAGCAGCTTGGGACGATCGCATAGTGGCTTTCACGTCGCTCGACTGGGCGCCTGCGAAGATCGCACTTCGTCCAGTCTCATCGAAAACCCCACGTTCAACGCACAGCGCTTGTTGAAGGCCCACGACTATTGGTGTCTGCGGCGGGAAGCATCGAGTGTTGGGCCTAGGAAATACTTCGAGTTACTCCAATGTACGGCCTTAATCGAGGATCTCGACAATATGGACTTGGAGGCTCTGTTCGAGAACACCTTGGATGAGTCCAACGATTGCAACAAGCCCTCGTTCTACTTCCTCGCTACGGCGGAGGAGCCACACCTACGGCAATGCCTAGGTTTGTCAACTTTTCCTCTGTATCCCGGAGCTTGACTCTTCAGCACGGCCCGGGTGGTATTCGGTGCGCACTCGCCTTGTGCGCATGTATCCACAGACAAGAACCTCTTCGACGTCCGGATGTTGTGCGCGGAATATAGCAGTTCTCGGTGTGGAATGACGTAGTAAGGTTGATGTGGCATAACGTTTGCCTGACGTATAAGATTAAGGGAAGGGTGGAGTAGGACGGACATCGTTCAGCGTCATGAGTCGCACGAACATGGTGACGGGAACGAAAACGTTCAATTTGTAGGTCGAGTAGAATGATCATGCTGCGAATTTGAAGAGCGAGATATGAGTAAATGTACCTGCGCTTGAGGATGTATCGAATTTAGACGATTTGATATTTTGAAGTGGTTGAATAGGTTGAAAGTTTGACAGACCTGATCCTGCACGAACATGGGCGATAGGTCTTCTGCTCTTGTGTTATGCATCTGTCATACATGTAGATGACGATTAAACGGTTTGCTGGACCATTCGTGGCAATGGATAAAGGCGTTTGCTGTTTGAAGGTTGTGGGTGGCCTGAACCGTAACGGGCCATGCGCTTAGACTCATTAGCTGCGGACACCTTTTGTACACCAATCTGCCCAAGGTAGGTAGTTCTTAAATGTGTGTCCTGTTTCATCTCACGCAGCAGTAAAACTGTTTGACAACGCAGCATTGCGAAGCAGGACACGAGCTTCGAGTGAACATTCGCTATCTTATAACACTCGATTATGACTTTTACCATACATCATGGTATTCCTCTGATCTCTTTTCCCCCCAATAGCATCACTTGAGTTGCATGGATGATAATCTGGACGTCGTCCGCCGCTGAAAATGCTAACCTATCCATGACCTCCGCCAACGCCGACCGGGTCTCCCATATCATTAGACCTGCCCATTGCGCTAACATATCACCGTATGCAAGAGAAAGGCCGTCTTTCATAGCCCCGTCGTTACATCTCAAGTGGCGTCGTCGCACTTGCCCACCGCGACGCTGGCCTTCTGGAACTGTATGTATCTGCTGCGATGTGGTGTCGAGAAGGCATTAGTCGAAGATGTGCTCCAGGTCTGACATTTGACCTGTAAGATGGCAGCGGTGGTGGTGGTGATGGTGAGATCTCTCTCGTGTAGTGAGAAGCGGATCGCTGGCTTGCTCTTTCGTGGTAGTCTGCTCTATCATAGTCCATCACATGATGATCTGCTCTTTGGTGGTGCTCTAGTCTTTGGTGACGCTCTGACCGTGGGTGATGCTCTGACCGTGGGTGATGCTCTGACCGTGGGTGATGCTCTGACCGTGGGTGATGCTCTACCCTTGGGTGATGCTCCGCTTCTTGCTGGTGATGATCTGGCTTGTGATGATGTTCCGATTCTTCATAATGATGTGTCTGGGGCCTCGGTTCGTACGATTCGTGTAGTAAGAGCGGTTTCCTGGGAATTCTCGAGAGTTCTTTGTTGTTGGAGTTGGAGACACTAGGTCGGCTACAGCTGAAATATTCGAGGACAGGGCGGAGAGAATCGGTAGGGTCGACGACTTCTTTGCGCTTGGGATGTTTCGGGCGTACCCATGCCATTTCAACGAGCTTTCAGGAAGAGCAGAGATAGCTTGTTGATGTATTGAACTCGGTGTCGAGAGATATGGGTACTTGGAAGATAAGGAGACACTCGCAAGTTCACCAGCATCGCAGGATTGTCCATGATGGCTGATGTGGTGGTTTGTTATCCAGCCTCTACTTTTTCTCGTCGAGATGGCTGGGGAGGCTGGTAGCGGAAAGGCGTTCCGCTTTTGCTTGGCACTGGCTTGGCACTGGCTTGGCGTTTGGCCAGATAATTGACAACAACAAACCAACTTTTCAGAGCCTGAAGGCGGCTGTCGGAGTTTGCAGCTTAGCATAATGATTCTCACTGGCAGCGAGGTCGATATTCTTAAAGCAAATGCGGATGGAATCTCAAACATGTCTCTTGTCGCTCTGCGCCTCGGAGACCACAGCGGTGGGTTCCAAGTCTGGACGACATTCACTGACAGTCTTGCATCGTCTAGACAACAACGGAGAAAGGCAAGCTGTACTTCCCGGTCATGACCAAGATTTTGACACCAACGAATAATCGATTGCCGGGAGCCTTGCGGATTGCTTCGCGGTATCCTCAGTCTTTCCCTGGAGAGTCAGTTGAGATGGGAACAAGAGCTCAAAAGTCTCTATCATGACTAGCAGTCAATGCACTGCAGTCATGAGTCGACGTCTCTTCACAGCTTTCGCTAATCATTAAGCCGGATGGCTCGCAGAATGGCTTGAGGGTAAAACCTACCCTGAGACTACTTCTTCAAGTATACAGCTCTTGGCATTCACTCTGTTTGATCTTGAACTTGTCTTTCAGATCTCCGTCTCTTTCAGTGAAAGGCAAGCCGAAGAGTTGCTTTCGAACGTCCGTCTAGATCTCAGCTACCTTCCTATTCCGGACCTGCAGTGACCCTGCATACCTACCCCTCATACTTCTTGGCGTGATGGTACTTCTACAACTGTGCAGGCTTTTCCTGCTTTCTTTTCCATGCTTTTCAGCGGCGAATCTAGTAATTGTGACAACATGTATCTATTGAACTTCTATTTGGGCTTGGCGTTGGCCTTTGGCCCATTAACATTATGCTGGACTCCTTCCGCGGCTGCGCACAAACGCGGCGGTGAGCAACAAGAACTGAAAGACAAGCTAGGAGCAGTCGCTTCGGAGAGCACGGTCTGCAGCAACGTTGGTATCGATCTTATCATGGATGGTGGAAATGCTGCAGATGCTGTATGTCCAGAATAAATGCGCCAGAAGGTAGTTTGGACTAGCTAACCGGGCCGCCTTAAATTTCGCAGTTGGTGGGCACGGTGTTCTGCATAGGGGTAATCGGGATGTACCACAGCGGACTTGGAGGTGGCGGCTTCATGATCGTACGCGGCAGCAATGGCTCCTACGAGTTCATCGATTTCCGTGAGAAAGCTCCCGCTGCAGCATTCACCAACATGTACAACAACGACACAGACTTGTCTCTTTATGGAGGCCTTGCGAGCGGTGTACCTGGCGAGCTTCGCGGCCTCGAATACTTGCACAAACACTATGGCAAACTACCCTGGGCGCACGTCATGGGACCAGCCATCAATGTCGCGCGCAATGGCTTCATAGTCACCCAAGATTTGGTCGATTATGAGGAAGAAGCTATTGGAAGTGGACCTAATTTCTTGGCTGAGAACCCAAATTTTGCTGTTGACTTTGCACCAAATGGAACACTACTCGGTCTGAATGAGACCATCACAAGGCAGCGCTATGCAGACACTCTTGAGACCATCTCGAAAAGAGGCGCTGACGCTTTCTATACCGGGCCTATTGCGAATGCTACCATTCAGGCGTTGAAAGCCGCTAATGGGATGATGACGCTTGAGGATCTAAAAAATTACACTGTGGCCATACGGAAGCCCGCCCAAATTACATACCGAGATTACAAGCTTACGGCGTGCTCTGCGCCATCATCAGGCACAGTCGCCCTGTCGGTCATGAAGACCATTGAGGGCTATAGTGAGATTGGTGAGGCTGCGACCCTGAACCTTAGTACTCATCGTCTCGATGAGGCAATCAGGTTTGCCTATGGGGAGGTGAGTAGCTGTGCTTTCTCCTTAACACCTCAGTATGATCACAAATATTGACACCAATTCGAATAGAGAGCGTACCTAGGAGATCCGTTATTCGTTCCAGGCGTTGACGAATATCAGCAGGAAATGCTCAACGAGACCACTGCTGAGGCGGTGAGGAGTAAGATCTCGGACTTTCACACCCTAAACGTCTCTGCGTATGATCCTACTGGGTTGGAATCCACCACAACGTAGGTATTGTTCCTCCTGTGCTTCGCTTCTGGTCATCTGATCTATGACGTCCAGGCATGGAACCTCCCACATCGTCACAGCAGATGCCTCTGGTATGGCCGTCTCGCTGACCACAACCGTAAACCTGCTTTTCGGCAGCCAGCTTGTAGTGCCCGAAACCGGCGTGATTATGAACAATGAGATGAACGACTTCTCAATCCCTAATCAATCTAATGCTTTCGGCTACGCGCCCTCACCTGCCAACTTCATAGAGCCGGGCAAAAGGCCGCTATCTTCCATCTCCCCGACTATCGTTGAATATCTCAAGAACGGCACGCTTTATTTTGTCATCGGCTCTGCGGGCGGAAGTCGTATCATCACTGCAACAGTACAGAACCTTTGGCATGTCCTTGATCAGAACGAGACGGTCAAGGAAAGCTTGGCGGAACCGAGACTCCACGATCAGGCACGTACCTTGATTTCGCTCCTTCTCGCACACAGTCGTGATCATCGCAAGAGTCGTTACTGATATTCGAGACTCTCGTAGCTGATACCAAACACCGTATCATTCGAGTACGCTTATAACAACGAAACCACAGCTTTCATGAAAAGCCTTGGGCACAACGTTACATGGGTGGCTCCTGGTCTGTCGACTGCCCAAGGCTTGCGAAGGTTGCCGAATGGCACGTTCGAAGCCGCGGGAGAGCCAAGGCAGCATAATTCGGGTGGATTTGCTATATGAAATTGGTCTAGCCACGCGAGATGGTGCAAGTAGTGGGTATCACGGATTCCATAAATCAAAGAGGAAGAGGAAGCGGAAGATGGGAAGAGCGCTACTCAACTTAGTATAAAAAGCGTAGTCATGCTAGCTCATGTTATCCAGTAGCTTCAGGCTTTGCACCATATATATATAAAATAAGGGTAGTACTCTCGAGAACATTCCCACCGTCCCCACTATTTCGGCATATCCTCGCCTATCATAAGATCCGATGGATCCCAGAGCTAAACAAAAAGATGGCCATTGAATACCAACTCCTCATGCAATCCCATACAGTATGCACCTCTTGCTATCTTAGAAAATCACAACCTGCCTTCCCCCTTTCTTCCTTCCTTCCTTCCTTCCTTCTCGCCCATCTCCCTCCCCCCTTCCCTTCTCCACCACCTCAAACTCCACCGGCCTCTCCTCCAAGCAAAAACCCCTCAGCCACCAACCGCCGCGGCCCACGCCTCTCCTCCACCAACTCTCTAACCAACCCTGCAGCATCCGCAAACTTACACCGCCCTCATCCAGACATTCATCCGTCCTCCACACCGTACCGTATATCCGTACGCAGCCGGGAAACTTTACGCCTCCGCTCCACTTTCCCACTCGCGAATATCGTAACCCGCATCGCACCGCATCGCGACCGCCACGCCACGCTCTGGAACCCTCATGGGCCCCGGCCAGGGATTTGTACGTGACGGGAGTCCAGAGCGAGCTGCCCCCGACGCCGCGGTCGGTCGTATACAATGCTGCAGCATTCCCCGCGGCCGAAGCGGCGGGGGTTGCAGATGCGGCTTGAGGGGCTGCCTGTTGCGCGCGAAGCTGATTTGTGGGCGACGTTTGGGCGGCGGGTTGAGGTGGGGATTGGGATAGGGATGGCAATGGGGGGGGTAAGGGGTTTGGTGGCTGGGGTTGAGAAGGAGGGGAGTGGGTGCGATGGAGGGGAGGCTTTGGGGTGGATGGGGTTGCGGGTGTGGAGGGTGGGGAGGGAGGCGAGGGAGCTGCAATATGAGGAGTTCTGGGGGAGGTGGAGGTCGCGGTTGTTTGTCTGAAGAACGGGCGGTAGTCCTTTCGCAGTCGTGGGATCATAAACTTGGTCACTACCATCGTGGACGGCGAGGGGACGTTTGGTTTCGGCTCGACGCATGGTGCCACTCGGGCCTATGTTGTTCGGTGTTGTGAGAAGGCGCTGGTTGGAGTGAAGTATATGTGAGGGAAGCGGCCGCTGAACAGGTTTGAAAGGTGGTTTGAAAAGATCGGCCTCGTGATCGGTAGGGGTGAAGGAAGCTTCGGGAAGGGGGTTATTGAATGGTTGCAGGATCGGCGCAGTTCAAGTGCAGCTCCCGTGTGTGAGAGAGCACGGACTGCGGAATGAACAACGCTTTTGAAGGCTGTGTCCAGAAAGCATATGTTAATGACTATGTATAGCAGGCATGAGAGATGTTGGATGTGCCAACTTCCTCAGGTCAAATGTTCTCTTTTCCTCTTTTCCCCAACGATTTCATCCACTGAAGCGACCTACTACACACTTCGTCCGCTGTTTCTGCTGCAGCAGAGCTCATGGAAATTTCCATAAGCTGTCACGGCGTGATGCACGTCTGATCTCACCGCGGCCTCCAATATTGTATCATTGATTTGGGACGTTTACGTTCGTAGCTTCTATTATCTCAGTATTCGCCTCAAACCACTCTTCATAGTCCGTCACATCTCTATCCTTCCACTTCGTCGCCGGAATTTTAAAATGAGTAGTGATGGCGCTGAGAATTTTGCAAACGAATGGATCCACAAAACGCTGGACAAGCCGATCCCTGTAGGCCCGCTGAGGTAGTTGAAAAGTAGGGCGGAGAGTATGGCGCCTAATTTGCCGGTCGCGGCGCTGATGCCATGACCGAAGGCGCGTACGCGCACTGGGAAGACTTCGGCAGGTATGATGAAGGTGGCGGCGCTGGGACCGAAGATGAAAAACACTGTGTGAGATGTTAGGCGCTGGTAGCTTGGGGAGCGGAGGCTTGAGTATCTGACCGATACCGAGACAGAAAATCTTCCCGCCTATGCCCAGGTGTTTGTAGTCGCCGGCATTAACAGCGAACAAGAACACAACGATCAAGAATCCTTGGATTTTTATCCATCTTCGTCCCAATTTCTCAACTTCAACGAAGAAGATTGTGAAGAGATACCCTGGCACGTAGCCGGCTATGGCGATCATCGAGTTGCCGATAGCGATCCTCTTCAACACGTCGTACTCGTTGGCTCCCTGGGAGACCCCAAACTCCGTAAGAATCACAGATTGATTCAGGTTGACCCCGTAGAACGCCACATCCAGCAGGAACCAGGATGACATGGTCCCCAGCAGAGTCTTCAGATGCCTCCATTCGCTGAAATACACGAAGAAGACGTCGAGTCTAGCTCTCTAGCCTTGAGCCTCAATTTGAGCTCGCGCAGCATCTATTTCCTCCTGAAGTCCACAGCAGAGATGTGCGGCATCCTCCAGAGCCAAAACATTTCCGAAGAAGACACGGAGCGGTTAGGAGTAGGCCTAGTTGAAAGAATGGTACTAGACCGCCACACCGGATCCTCCATTGAAATTTCATGTGCAACAATAGAAGAAATTCAAGTGACATACTTGGTACTCTGTATAGTAGCAGAAAGGGAAAGTAGAAGCAACAAGAGGTCTCCAAGGCACACCGAGACTACAGATGCCTACCGGCATGCTTGGACCACACGTTTGAATTCCTAGATAGGCAACGTGGGAGGGTCAAGCTACATACTAGCAATGCTTGTCAGCTGCATGTCCTTCTAGCCAAAAGAGCAGTGTTTCAACAAAAGGCACCATATTCTCGAATGGCGTGGCAAGTCAAGTTGAAGCATCAAAGGGCAAGCGACGGCATCATCAACGACACGTGGTAATAGGGTTGTGACGCAGTTCCATTGATCAACGTGGACTTTGCTCATTTTTAAGAAGCTTCCCTCGTCCTTTCCGTTCCGGTGCTCTCGAGACAGACACGTGCTTTAGCATCTGCCAGACCGGTCGAAGATTGTGGCAGAACGGCGTCCTGCTAGAATGGACGCCCTACTTAGGCCATAGGGAAAAACCCTGCGGCGGAGATCGAAGATGAACTTTATTGAAAGCCATCAACTACGGAAGTTGAAAGAAGCAGAAAACACGCGGAGTGTGGAGATGAACCCTTCCAGGGAGTCACTTCCGCGTGTGGCGGTGCCTCGCCAGCTGCAAGTGACAGCAGTGTGAGCGACGACACCCAGACCAAGCCTCTCACAGGTTCCGAAGCAGCAACGGTAGCTGCTGATATGTGTGCACCCCCAACAGTCCGTGTAGTGTCTTGCGGCATTTCATCCCTACTCCTGCGCTCTTTTCCAGGCGTGTTGTCTGTTGTGAGAAGCTGCGGACGGGAGCAATACCTGCGCGCAATCGCAAGGACCGCTGCACAAGGGGATTCGTGCCAGATATCATAGTGTAGAAAGGTGTGACCGTGACTTGTTCAGATGACTTGCTCCAATGGATGAGGTGCGATATCCGTGTCGGATATTGAATTGTAGCAGGCCGTACGATCTGAGAAAGGCTGGTGCGTGCGACAGAATCAGCTCGGGCCTTCAATGAAAAGAAGCATACTCACGTTCACAAAGCATCCAGCGTAACAACCTTGCGATTCTGTAGCCATCCTAACACATACTCAGGGTGAAGCTACCTGGAACTTCAACCTCCAAGCTTCGGCAGCCGGTCACAAATGGCGCAGATAGTAGTTTGATGCCCATGCTGGCTCTGCATCCCGTAGTGCGTTCTCTCTGTGTCGTGGCATCTTAGTGCACGTCTTAGCTGCCAGCACCCTCAAGCAGATGACAGCAAGCGGACACGCATTGTAGGAACGATTCGTAGAGTACTGTGGTGTATCGAGCCTCGACGCAAGTGTTCAAGAGAGAGACGAAGGCCCCCTTACCCCGGAGATGCTGTTTCCCAAAGCCAAGCATTGTAGGGCTGATCTACACTAGCACCACTAGCGTGACACAAGTCTCAGTGAGATTGCCACTGCACTGCCCTGACGAGCTTGCCTTCCCTGCTTCGATAGTGCCTGTCTCTCTACAATGCTTTTAGTATGAACAACATCAGCCGCTTATACATAGTCTGGCGTTCGTATCAATCTTGGTGTGCGAGTTGATGCTACTTGATCAGTGGTGCCTACTCATGGAGTTATGATAAATGCGGCCTGAGTCCCAACATCATGATATCAACGAGCAGACTTTCATGTATCCCCTGCCATCGATTACTCGACACTATGACTTGCGAACCCTTCTTCGTCTCAAAGCTCACGGAGCCAAACCAGCAGTCATCCTCAGCCACACGGATCGGGACGATCTACCTAGGCTTGGGCTCACGGGCGCCCCGACCTCCTAGAAGAAGTTTCATGCGTATGGTATGCCGCAGGTAGCGAAACGCCCGAAGGCTGTTCGAGGAAGTATGTACAGAGGATTCCAAACGATAACTGCTCGACATACTATATGGCTGTGGACCGCTCAAGACGCTTATTCTCGCATCCTATTTACACCTGCCTAATCTAACCAGCGAACCGGAAAACTGGATTCGTGCATCATGAATAAGCATGTGGGCGTCTTTGTCATCTAGGAACAGCCCATCCGCGGTGCATCTCACCAATTCTACTTATTAGTTACCCACAGAATGTCCAACAGCATGGGGTTCCATAGTTCGCGAATGCACCTGTAGTTTAGCAGTTGTGCAGACGCCGGACTCTGCAGGTACTGCCACAGTAAAAAGCTTTTTCAAGACCTATGCTCTAATTGACAATGAGCAGAGTCTCCCATGAATATGTCTCGCGAATCAAATTCAGGCCCAGCTCGGCAGAAACACTGGTGACGTGTACTCACCTTTTCCTCTGGTTTCAATTTTCCCATCATGTATTTGATGTCCTTGTGTTAGTCTGACATGAAGTCGAGATCCATTTTGCGGACCGTGATGAAGGCTTCGCAACCTGTGGCGGGAAACCGGCGCCCTGGTTCAGGATGCATTCCGGTGCAAGGATGTTTGCGGCTGCTATGCCTTCGTCATTGCATAATATCATGAGAAATTCAGCGCATCGTTCTTTGTAAGTCGCTAGGTTACCAACAGGCATCATTCAACGTTGCAGTGACGTTGTGAGGCGGAGTAAACATTGGAGTCGGAACAATTCGCGAACGCATCGGTCTTTCGGAAAGTAGACTGGAGTCCGAAAGGGCGCTTTAGCGGTCATCAATTTAATTGCTCTAGAAAAAAGGAACAGTCGACCATTGCTCACCGATGCTTCTGTTCCGAGCCCTTTTCCTCAACGTCTGAGGATCCTTGGCTCGCTTCGGATAATTATACTACAGACAAAGCTCCTACCTCGCTCAGGGAAATGAGCTGGGTGCGTGGCGTGGTTTACAAATCAGATACTGTCAGTGTTTGGTAAATCAAGGAAAATTCATGTTTGCTACCATCAAGCCTGGGATGTTTGCGATTAATTAATCAATGTGGCAGTGAATGTTTTGAAGTACGAAAAGGCGGTGCAGAAAAAGAGGGAATGACCTTCTGATAAAGCAGTCGCTTGAAATCCATGTCTTCTAGTCTTGGCGACATGGGGCTCCCACTAGGATACACGTTGCTAAGGACCCCCTTAAGGCGATCGTGCCGAGGTACTCAAGATTAATAGGCAACTCGCTCCGACAGCAATGCTTTTTGTGTATGAATGATCTTCACAACATTCCAACCTCGATCGATTTGGAAGGCTAGCCGCACCGATGCTTGATGTTTGACGTTTCAAACTTTCAAACGATTAGCTATTGCTGGGCCTCACGATGATCTCCTCAAAATGGACCACCTTGCGAGACTTGGACACTCAACAATATTAGTACCTGAGCTAATAGCCGCACCGATTCTCGATGTTTAAGGTTCCAAACGAGCAGGCACTGCTGGGCCTCAAAGTAACTTCCCCAGAACGGAACAGCTTGCGAGCTTTGGTGGTCTTACAACGTCGATCTCTGGAGAGTGCAGACCACAGTCACCAGACAGGGGAGAATAGTGATCTTGATACTGACCTGAATCCAACAGCTTCCCCTGCGCATTGTCGTCTCTGCTTTCACACTGTCGGCAATACTTCTACTTCTCTATTCTATTTCATGGTTAGAGGCTATGATAGAGACCCGTTTAGAGGCAGGAACAAGCTTCAAATGATTTGGTGGCCGAATAATAAGGTCGGCTATACAATGTTCTAATCTTGCCTAAAGTGGTAACAACAGACGGTCAGAACACAAAAGCCAACGAGAAACTCACCCCAGGACAAGCTGTGAATATTGTGGAGTCATAACCTTAGCAACTTATTTGGGATTTCCAACGTGTGGAATACCATGTCAAACATCGCTGCAGATCCAAGAACGTCTCGCGTTTGCGCCGCAATATTGCTGCAGGGCTGCATCCACGAACGCGAGATATACGGTTAGAAAAATGCCTGAACATCAAGCCATCCATGGATCTTGCTGAACCCTTTGATTCCCCGTTGCATCTCCAACCATGAGTACAATTCACGGCTTGGCATTGAACCATCACCAGTGTGAGGATGCACGCATACTTGATATTTTCTACCACAATATGTCGAGGTGAGGTAGGCTACCACACTGTCTCATCAGACATCATGAGAATCAGACTTCGTGACTCCCGAACTAGCAGTGCAAATGTTTGATGCAGAGTCCACGGCTACCCATAGCGGTGAGGGCAATTGTCTAAAGCAGGACTAAAGCCGGACTTTGATAACGTCTTGGACGTCTCTTAGCGGTCACCTACAGGCTATGTGACCCTGAGCCTCTGTACGTACGATGTCCATCGTGCAGCCAGCGATACCTCCACCGCAGCTTCACCTCCCGCATTCGCCCCATACTGTCACTGTCTCTATCATCAATACAACCTGTCATATATCTCAAATACGATCTTCTCTTTTCCTTCGTCCAACCTATTCAGGACACGAGGTCATGGACATTGCGGCCTTTGCATTCCTGATCGAGCACAACGGGCAAAAGCTACTCTTCGACCTAGGTGTACGGAAAGACTGGGAGGTCAGTAGTCCACCTACCCTTGCTGACCCGATGAAGCTTGGGGGTTGGAAGGTTGAGGTCGAGAAGAATGTATCCGAAATCTTGCAAGACAACGGAACAAGCTTAAGTAGTATCGACGCTATCATTTGGAGGTACGTCTACAATCGGAGTTTCCAAGCAAGCTACGCTGATAGAGTTGCTAGTCATCACCACATTGCCCACACTGGCGATCCCTCGACATTCCCACCCAAGACCTCGTTGGTCGTTGGACCAGGCTTCAAAAGGCTATTCACCCCTTCCTATCCTGACGACGAGACCTCTCCCGTCCTCGAGTCTGCTTACGCTGGTCGTGAAGTCCGAGAAATCTCCTTCAGGGGAGGCTTCAAACTAGGCCGCTTTCCTGCACTGGATTACTTTGGGGACGGCTCTTTCTATCTTCTTGCATCTCCCGGACACGAGTCTGGCCATATGTGCGGGCTGGCCCGTACCACCTCTTCTTTCGCAATGCAGCCTCAGCATATGGCTGGAAGGGATACGTTCATCTTCATGGGAGGCAACATTGCACATCACGGCGGCGAGTTCCGTCCTAGCGTCTACCGTCCTCTACCTTCACTTCTGCCAGACTTCCCGCTTTTTGCCCCATCATTTTCGTCGGCAGTCATGCCGCCTTGCCCTGGTGAACTTCTGGCAACAATCCACTGCGCTCAATCAGCTACAGAGCCTTTCTACACTTCGAATTGCGCCGAGGACCAAGACAAGGCGATCGAAAGCATACGGAGGATGATGGAGTTTGATGCCCGCGATACCGTTTTTGTGGTGCTTGCTCACGACGCTACGCTCCTGAGCGTGATTGATTGCTTCCCGGCTACTGCCAATGACTGGTATGCCAAGGAGTGGGCGAAGAAGAGCAGGTGGCTCTTCTTGAATGATTTCGAGGATGACGTCAAGGAGTATGCGAGAAACAAGAAAGCTCGAGAGTATGAGTTCGACGAGAAGTCGTTGTGGATGAATTGAATGATGGATGCATCCACGGACTTGCCATTGAACGACTTGGGATTAGGTGTACAAGGCCCGCTTTTCACTTACAAAATCTCACTCGCTGACATGACGAGGTCACACCACAAAGTATAGAATTCAATTCCACTCTATGCTCTGCTTTGCATCAATCGCTCGTGACAAAGAAGTCTAACCCTATAATGGGTTGAACAGATGCGTTTTTGATCCAACCACATTTTGCACTATACATTGCAAAGAACAGCTGCTGTCCTTGGCAGACCTTGGAGTTTGCGGCGGTATAATGTGTGCCTAGACAGTCTCTCATTCTTATGGCACTGACGAGTCTTCGAAAAGAAATTTGTTGATGCTGATGGCGGCTCAGGGGATAAGAATGCCGTTTCCCACTAGGCCACGTTTGGTTTGGCATATTTTCAATTCAGCGATGAAATAAAACTCTGCCTCCCGCCACCATGATAGATCTAGCATCCCTGGAAAACCCAGACGCGCTTACAATCATGAAAATGATGGTAACTGGTTTGCAATCATAGAGGACTGCTTCCATGCCAACCTTTGATTAGTTACTGGCGGGCTAGGCTTGGCTTGGCTCCCCTTGGAATTGGTTTTGGTTGGGAGAGGGCTCCATCTGTCTCCTAGGCTGGACTTCAGCTGGCTTATACCCTAATTCTCCGAGCTTGAGATGCTCATGATCAATGTGGACAAGCATGGAAGCTTCGATAAGCCCCTTCTCAATTCTCTAGTCCAGTTGACACCCAAAGGAGTGGGCCAACTGTGGGCTTGGATTCTTTCCCTCATGACATGGCCAGCGATACCATTGAGTCTTCTGAAAGCCAACAGACCGGATCCCGCCTCTAATGATTGGATAGCAGTCTATGAAAGGCTGCCAGGGAGCTTACTGCTGAGAGAGAGTCTGAAGATATATTCCTAAACGAAAGAATGCCTCTTCAGTACTTCGCCTTTTCCAAAAGGCATTGAACATACCTAGCATCTGTGGAATATTGCTGTGAATCTACTTCCGGAGGATGAATGTAAGTGCCTTTCACTCCTGTATGATCTCTGGGGATATTGCTTGTAGAACTAAAGAGTCTTGATGTTTGAGGAACCCGCAATCGCAACGACGTGCAATTCTTCATGCGACGAGCAGTAACATGGGAATGGTGGGTGACTCGGACAATACAGCTCTAGGTTACATGATTCGCATCTGTCGCAGCAGTGACAGCCTTGAATGTTTTCTTTGGGCCACAATATGTTCCACTTGCACAGAGCATCTTTGGCTAATTGCTAGTACGTAGCGCAGTGGCAAACTATCTCTAGACTACATCTCCTGCCGGTGATGGTTAGCCTTATGCGGGGTAAGCTTCCACAGATCGCTAGCACGTCGGCTGGATAATGTGCCCGCAACCGCTCCCTTCTCAGCACGCACTAAGTTCATCGCTTCACCCAAGGGAGACCATCCAACCGATAGGGCAAGAATTTATGTACAGTGCGGGAAAGGTGCCTGTCATCAGCGGACATGTGGTTCGAAATCTGGAGAGACAAGACGACAAGACCGTGTCTAAGGGTATGTCTCTGTATGGTATGGCGCTCAGGAATTCCATCCGTTCCTCGTAAGACTTGGAGATATTGTTTAGGGCTGACATGAATATCTTCAGTGATTCATGATCCATGATCATGTACGAATGGAGCCTTTTTGGGTCTCATACATCTGAAAACTTCCGCAGCAGGCAGAGCCCGGCTAAGCGTCATGGAAGATAAGGAGCAACGGCAGCAGACCCCATCGATCCCCTTGCTAAAGGCACACGCCTGTCATTGAGGTCATCAAAGCCCCGACTTGTATTGACCTGTGCGCAAAGCAAGTATTTATTGATGTTACTGGGGTTTTCGATAGTGCGCTAGGCTCGATAAGTCAGAGGCCCGCAGATCATGCCGCTATCGCTCATGCACGCTTCGGCTTCGGTCAATCACAACCAACGCCCGCTGCTTTCATAGGGCGTTTGACATCAACTTGGACCTTTTATGATTCGCTCTTCTTGCTTGACAGCGGCTACTTGTCAGGATGAGATCGGGCCAGATCGGGTTTGTCTCTTTCTGCTCTGCTTTGGTTCCTGAATTCATGGCACTTCCTCTAGTCTACCCGTATATCACGCAGATGCAGAATTTTTTTTCCTGATCAAGCAATTTCATATAAGCGTAAAGAAGGTATGGAGATGCTCGGCTCGGTCTAGACAGAAGCTCTTGTGTCTTATTGGCAATCATATCGTCATGGTAGATCTATGATGCGCGCCATATCTCGCGTCTTCGCCGCGGTGAGTTGAGACTTGGCATTGTTTATGTATCTGACCTGGTTTCCTGGGTTTTCCCTTTCGCTCTTCACGCATCTCGCATTTTATCGACACCTTTCGTAACCATGACTGTTGCTACCGTCTTACTGCAAGCCACCTCCTTACTTTCCAGCCTGTCGCAGCTACGCACCAATGGTAAATATCTGTGCTTGCCTTTTCAGGTTATCTGCGTACTTCTAGCTTCTAGAGAGACGCTGTGCTTACAATCTTATCCTAAAGGTGCTTCCAACCTCGGAACCTTCGAAGCACCAAAGCTACCAGCGTTTCTCGAAAACAAGTGAGTCGCTATGCTGCACCGTTCCCCAGAATTCTAGAACCTCATTGTGATACTACTATGCTGTCTTCTGTAGCGTCGCAGGTCTTGCATTGTGTTCTCACTCTCGCGCTGTTAAAAACGGTCTGGTTCTAATATGTTGATAGTCCTATAATCAACGGCTTTCCATGGGGTGCGAAAGGCGCTTCGACCGCAGATCCCTACACCGGCGCCGCCGATACGGGTGTTACTCGCTCATATGATTTCACAATAGCTAGGGGAACTGTAAGTCCCGATGGATACCAGAAAAACATGCTCCTGATCAATGGCCAATACCCAGGGGTAAGCATTCCATCCATTCAACGAGCTCAACCACTCACGGCTCAATCTTAAGCCTTTGATCGAAGCCAATTGGGGAGATACCATTCAAGTCACCGTGAACAATGCCATCTCCGGGCCGGCCGAAGGTACCGCCATGCATTGGCATGGTCTCAACCAGCTGAACACCGAATGGGCAGACGGCGTTCCAGGTGTTTCGATGTGCCCAGTACCGCCTGGTGGGAGTTTCACACACACTTTCAAAGCCACTCCATATGGCAGTACTTTCTACCACTCGCATTATTCCTCTCAATACGCTGATGGCCTTTGGGGCCCAATTGTAAGCTCCAAGTTCACATTGTGTACCTATCTTTGCGACAAGTATGGTCAATGTTAACATACATTCAGGTGATACACGGACCCAAAAACTACCCCTACGACATCGACCTGGGCCCAGTGACACTCAACGACTACTACCACAAAGGCTACTTCACCGTTTTGGAAGGCGTCATGGGAACCGACCTCTCAGACGAAAGCCTCGTTCGACCAGCATCTGACAACAACTTGATCAACGGCAAGATGGACTTCGCATGTGGTAACAGCACTGGCAACAGTACCATGGGCACCTGCGTCAATAATGCTGGCTTGTCCAAGTTCAGCTTCACTAGTGGCAAGAAGCATAGGCTGAGGTTGATCAACACTGGTATCGCTGCTATCCAGAAATTCAGTATAGATAACCATAACATGACCGTCATCGCTAATGACTTCATTCCTATCGTACCGTATGAGACTACAATTGTAACACTAGGCGTAAGCATCCTTCCCTAGCATGTCCACCCTCGTCTCCAAACACACAGACAAAAACACAGACAAACACACAGGCAAACACAGAAACACACACACTGAATGCTTACAATCTACAGGTCGGCCAACGCACCGACATCGTCGTCGAAGCAACCGGCGATCCTACCGATGTCGTCTGGATGCGCTCACACATCACGTCCGGCGCCTGCACCGAACCCGCCAATCAGCCCCTAGCTCTCGCAGTCATCTACTACGAAGACGCAAACACAAAATCCGCCCCTGGCAACGCTTCGGTCGCGCAAACAGACACCACGCCCGCCTGTCTGAATGACCCTCTCTCTTATACCGAACCAATGTATCCCATCGCAGCCGCTGGTACCAACACCACGGTCACCCTGAACGTCGCCGTCGCGGTCAATTCCACAGGCCACATTGTCTGGACTATCAACGATAGTGCGTTTGAAGCGGATTGGAACAATCCCATACTGCTACTGGCAAAGAGTGGCAATACTAGTTACCCGGCGGTCGATGCGGATTGGAACGTTTATAACATGGGGACAAACAAGACTGTGAGGTTTATTGTCAATAATACGAGTCCCACGAGTCATCCGTGGCATTTGCACGGGCACGAGATGTGAGTCTGGGTTTTTCTCTCGCTACGGGGATGATGATGTGCTTGTGTCGGTTGTGGTTTGCAAGGAGAGATAGTTGCTGACTCTCCACTGTGCTGGCAGGCAAGTCCTATCCGTCGGACTGGGCGCATGGGGCGGTGCCATCACTAACCCTAGCAACCCCCAGCGCCGCGACGTACAGATCGTACCCGCGAATGGCTATGCTGTACGTCCCTCTCTTTCCTTTCCCTCTATCCCTTCTCACCCAATCCCTACCCTGTGCACCCACCCAGGCCAAAACGCACTCACTGACCCAACCCTCTCTTTTTCGTGCAGGTCTTCCAATGGCAACAAGACAACCCCGGCGTCTGGCCCTTCCACTGTCATATCGCCTGGCACGTCTCGGGCGGTCTTTATGCTAATATCATGGAGCGACCGGCTGATATCAAAAATGTGCTCATTCCGTCGACGACGTATCAGAATTGTAGGGATTGGGCTGATTATTCGGGTGGGAATCTGCTGTCGCAGATTGATTCGGGTTTGTGAGGAGGATGAAAAATGTATATTGGCTTGATGGGAGTACAAATCGGTTTGTAGAAAGGGACAAGGAATAATGGCAGATACTGAAGAACATATATTGTCAATGGGACTGTACAAATCATCTCAGGTCTCGTGTACAGTGTACTTTATATCTTCATGGCATGATCATTGTTTTTCACCTCCATCTGCGATAGCATTAGCAAGTGATCAAACTTGTTCTGTGGCTTGGTCTGTCTTCCGAGGGTGGTTTGCAGAAGTCCTTGGACATGCCGAGATTATTCCGGTAGCTTACCTCCTTTTTCTACCCATTCTTTCCTTCCACATCCACACCACTCCACATAAAGACTGTCACATGCAGAAGCGTGTAGAACAGTGTAAGGAACGTGATGGATTAAGCACTGAACTCTAGTGGTATATAGAAAAGAAGTAGACTTCTCTATCAAATAGTAGGAATCTTTGGTGGGGGAACCGGAATAATCTCGGCATGTCCAAGGACTTCTGCAAACCACCCTCGTTCCATCAACAAATTATAGTTCGAAATTACACGAGCTTTATTCCGGCTTTAAACCATCCACCGGAGATAATCGTAGCCATTGGCGCATCGCGCTACCGGCGCTAAAGAACCAATCAACATTTGGTAGCATCTCCGGCCGTGCTGCGCGGCGACCTCATCCTCTGCTGATATGCTTACCAGATATCCTGGGTCTAAATTTCGTGCTCGTGAAAGCAGATTGAAGACCCCTCCCTCCTCCTGACAACAACGATGGCTCCGCAAGCCTCGTGGGGCGGGCACGCCAGGATCAAAGGCTACACCAAGCTTCAGCGCATGGCGATGCTGACTTTCTCGTTGATTGGACTTCAGCAAGTCTCACGCCTACTTTAATCTTCCGGTGCAGATACTAATAGCGCAATGCAGGTTTACATGGGCCGTAGAAATGACATGTGTTCACCCCTTCTCCGATTCGAACTCTGCAACGCATCTCGACTAACGCCCCTCTCTGCAGACTTCGAGCCGCATCTCCTGAGATTGGGTCTGGCGAAGAGCCAGACTTCGCTCGTGTGGATCGCTCCTCCGCTGTCTGGGCTGATTGTGCAGCCGGTTATTGGCGTCTTGTCGGATGCTTCGCAATCGAGGTGGGGTAGGAGGAGGCCGTTCATGCTGCTTTTCTCCCTCTTGGTGGCTTTGTTCCTCGTCGTGCTTGCCTGGGCGTCGGAGATTGTTGGGGTGTTTACTGCTGATGAGGTTATGGTAGAATTCGGAGCTTGATCATAGCGTTCCGGTACTTGTGTTGCTGACAGAGCTTAGGTGAAAAGCGCGACGGTGGCTTTGGCCGTGTTCTGTATCTATGCCGTGGACTTTGCGATCAATGGGGGTATGTCTCTACTTTTCCAGAATGTAGCCTAGATGCTCTGGTGCTGATGGAATGACGACATAGTGCAAGCGACCTGCCGCAGCCTCATCGTGGACACACTTCCAGAATCTCAGCAGCAACTTGGCTCAGCATGGGGTCAGTCCCGTACCCATCCATCATCGAACTTTCCCTAAATTTCCGCAAAGCGGGTAGGATGCTCGGACTCGGTCAATTACTTGGCTATCTTGTCGGCACTATCAACTTGTCAAAGCATATCGGAACGACTCTGGGAGCGACTCAGTTTAAACAGATTTGCGTCATTGCGGGAGCTACAATTATTTCCTGCGTCAGCGTGACTTGCTTCTGCGTTGAAGAACGTGTGCTGCTTTCTAAAAGGCGAGCCAGGTTGCAACTATCTCGGCTGGTCGGCGCTGCTGACTGATATCAGAACTCACCGCGCAAAGTCAGGAGGACTGGCGATGCTGTCGACGATACTCAGAACGATGCTCCATCTACCGAGCAAGATCAGGGCGGTGTGTTGGATTACTTTCTGGTCTTGGTTCGGTATGTAGACTGTCTACTCTTCCTTCTGCCAAGCGCACCAACTGACAAATTTGGCTCTGGGAGGGTGGTCTCCATTCTTTGGTGAGTACACTCCATGACAGCGAGTCATCATTGACCCCGCCAGAACCCTAATTTGAACAGTCTATGGTACTACGTGGGTCGGAGAGACATACTACCGCCAGAACGCCGACAACGCTGCGGAATTGCAGACCAAAAATGACATGGTGGGCGAAATTGCTAGGAAGGGTTCTTTGGCCTTGGTCTTGTTCTCTGTGATTTCCTTCATCAGCTCAATCTTTTTGCCTTTCCTAGTATCGTTGCCCTCCGACGGCATCGCCCAGCATCCTGTTAGAAATACCCCACGACCGCTTAAACGAACCTCGAGCCTCTTCCAGCGGTACCATATTAACATTACGGCAGCCTGGGGTATGTCACAATTAGCGTTTGCGGCTTCGATGATCCTAACCCCATTCTCGACTTCCTTTCAATTCGCAACTACCCTCATTGCCCTTTGCGGAGCGTAAGTTCCCTGTCTCTAACCGCCATCGGACCGCTAGCTGATCGAATCTTTAGATCCTGGGCCATGTACGGCTGGGCACCTCTCGCAATCATGGGCGAAGAAATCAACAAGCTTTCACCCTCTACCTCCACACCTGCAACCCATTCCCGGAGCACAGAAGACAGCGCGGTCGAGATGTCCCTCATGTCCGATGACCCTCTCTCAACACCAGAGGAATTGCCGTCACCTACCGTCAAGAGCCAGCAATCGGACCTCGGCGCAGACGACGGCATGGCAGGTATCTACCTCGGCATCCACAACATCTTCGCCACCATCCCGCAATTCCTCGCCACCTTCATATCCATGTTCGTGTTTTCGGTCCTGGAGCCTGGCCAGAGCCCGGAACTGGCCGCCGGCGAGGCATCGTCACCGGCTACTCACGACCTAGCGCTGCCGCCGGGTGGACTGGCCAGGAGCGGGCTGAGCGGCACCGCTGTCTGTCTCGCGATCGGAGCGGTGTTTCAATTGGTGGCGGCGGCGCAGAGTCTGAGAATGCGGAAGTTTTAGAGGGTTTGATGTTGTGTGTGTTTGTGTGTGTGTGCTTGTGTGTGTGTATGTATCACGATATTCTTGCTTGAGCGAATAGCTGGGAGATGGATATACGCTACTATATGAACCACACATACTGCGCGCGGCATTCGCAACATTCTCAACAAATCTCATCTCGGCAATGGTAGAAGTCTCCCATCAGCTCTCTGGTTCTGCCGTGGTTGCTGAGGCGCGGGCGATGTAGCTGCTGGATGATAGGATCATGGGATGGAGATTAGGGGGGCCTGGACAAAGTAATGAAGATTGTGGCGAAGCAGGGACTACGGACGGAGTGAAGGGGATCGAAGGAGAGAGGTGGTGTTGTCGTTTGTGTAGCACTTTAAGCGAGTGAGGAGGAGGCGAGTCACCTGTGAGGCCTGCGAGGGTGAGGACTAGTAAGCTGTCATATGCTGGCCCGGTTCCGGAGTCGGAAAGTCAGTGTCGAGCAGTTTCTACTTTTCTCTTTCCTATGGTTTTTAAATACACGTCACATATTCCCCTCCTCTCATCCCCGTCTCCGCTCAAGATGACTACACATTTCCAATCTATGTCGTCAATTTTGTCACGCAGTCTCCTCCATATTTAGCGCATAGATATCTTTCAAGGCACGTGTCGACAAGCTGTGGCTTTTCATTTCGAAGATCCCAGAACGTGTCCTCCTGCGAAGTCACTCCATCTTCTGACTTCACTCGGCACTTCACCTTTCTTCCGCAGAGGTATCTTTTCACTCATAGCTCGGGCAAAGAGGAGCGCAGTCTGGGGGTTTTACATCCGTTAGCATGCGCAAGTGAGTCACAGTCAAGAAACTCTGAAAAGGCAATGCCAGTCTCACCTGAGGTTCCATGAACAAAGGCACACCAAAGTCAACCGCGTTCCTGCGCATCACGTAGTCCTGATCCAGTAGGCTCTCCGCTCTAGCAGCAGCGAGGTTGAAAACGCCCCGGACGTCGTATTCTCTGAACACTTCTCTCAAAGCGCGTTTATCCTCTGTGGGGAACTCGATGACCTTTACTTCGCATCCATCCTTGACTGTCGATTCGAGATGGTCCTTCACTTCTTGGTTAGCGGCGAAGAATTTGTATCCGAGCGGCTTCAGGTAATCGACGATGCCGGCCAATTGCGGCTTGGAGACATCACCACCGAAAAGAAGACCCTCTCCGGGTAAAGGCAACCGGAAGTTCATGGTCGATTGGAGAGACGTCCAGTATGCTTCGACCAGGTCCTTACCGAAACAGGCCATCTCGCCGGTACTGGCCATTTCCACGCCAAGAAAAGGGTCTGCTCCGGGCAGACGACCCCAGGAGAATTGCGATACTTTTGTCGCAACGTAATCTCTCTTCTTGGCCATTAGGTCTACTGGCTCAGGGATGTCCTGGCCAGCAAGGGCTTTGGTGGCAACGTCAATGAAGTTCGTCCCGAGGACTTTGCTGACGAAAGGGAAGGATCTAGAGGCTCGGAGATTGCATTCGATGACCTTGAGAGCAGGCTCACCACCTTCTGGGTCGTCCGCTTTGATTATTTGCATGTTGAAGGGACCGGTGATGGACCAAGCCTTGGCTACCTTCTCAGCAACTTCTTTGATGCGAGCCATGGTACGGTCATCAAGGTTCACGGGTGGGAGGACTAGTGTCGCGTCACCACTGTGAACGCCGGCGTTCTCCACATGTTCAGCCACTGAATGGACAAGTAGCTTTCCCGCAGAACCAACGGCATCCACATCAATCTCCTGTGCCCCTTCAATGAACTTGGTGATGACCACTGGATGATCACCAGATACGGAGCTTGCGTTTAGCAATTTTTCTTTCAGGTCTCCATGGCTGCGTATCACGTTCATCGCTGCTCCGGAAAGAACGTAGCTGGGTCGGCAAAGGACCGGGTAACCCACCCTATCTGCAAAAGCCTCAGCCTCAGGGACTGATTTCAGCTCGGCCCACGCTGGCTGGTCGACACCAATGCTGTCAAGTATTTCGGAGAACTTGGAACGATCCTCAGCGCGGTCGATATCCAAAGGATCCGTGCCGAGGACCTTTGCGTGGCCGGTCTCTTGCAATCGCAGCGCAATATTTTGCGGAAGCTGGCCGCCGACTGATACCACTACATTGGCTGCGGACTCCAACTCGTAAATATCCATGACCCGCTCGTAGCTGAGCTCTTCGAAATAGAGCTTGTCGGCAGTGTCAAAGTCGGTAGAGTAGGTTTCTGGGTTGTAATTGATCATGACTGTTGGTTTCCCCATGGCCTTGAGAGCAAGAGTAGCATTGACCGCGCACCAATCGAACTCGACCGAACTTCCGATTCGGTAAACACCGCTTCCGAGGATGATTGTGCCATGATCATCAAATGTCACGTCGTGGCTGGAAGCATTGTAAGTTGTGTAGAGGTAGTTAGTCTAGTAGTAGAAATCATTAGCGATGATGTCCCTCGATGCATTGAAGTGGTTCATGCACGTACCTCAGCAGGGAACTCAGCAGCCAAGGTGTCGATCTTTTTGACCCAAGGTTTCAAGCCCATGCTCTTCCTTCGAGCACGTACTTCGTCTTCGGTACAACCAACGGCAAGCGCAATTTGGATGTCACTGAAGCCTTGCTGTTTCGCTTTGAGCACCAGATCCTTCCTCAATCCGAACAGACTGCCAACATCTTCTAACTCGTGTTGCGTATCCACAATGTCCATCAGTTTGTAAAGGAACCATTTGTCAATCTTGGTCAGGTCGTGAACTTGGTCAACAGTGTAATTCTCATGCATCAAAGCTTGCCCAACGGCAAGCCAGCGGCGATCTTGGGACTTGGGTTAGTGAACGACATTTTGGCGTATACGGAGTTGAAGAGACTCGTACCTGTTGGGTTTCGTAGAGCATCGTCTAAGTCATCGAACTTGTCTCCTTGAAATCCGTTGTAGCTAGGATCGACTTGTCTGATTGCTTTCTGGATGCTCTCCTGCCAGGTTCTGCCTATGGCCATTACCTCTCCGACACTTCTCATCGCAGATCCGATGTGACGGTCAACATGCTGGACTGTTCAGGACCGTTAGCTTCAGAATGACAATTTCCTAGGCCCACGTACATTTCTTCAAGTCCCAGCGAGGTCTATTCAAGAAGCGATGTCAGCACACTACAAATGAACGTCGTGGAAGAAAAGTCGGGACGATCCGAGGAACGCAACGCTTCAGATATCTCTTCCAACCAAAGATTGCAAAGAGACGTTCCCGAGGAAACTCACATTTTTGTTACAACATAGTCCAAACTCGGCTCGAAGTTGGCTGTGGTGGTTTTCGTGACGGCGTTCGGTAGCTGAGGCAAGGTGTAGCCCAAGCCCAGCTTAGCGGCGACATAGGCAAGTGGGTAAGCAGTAGCTTTGGAAGCCAGAGCAGAGGACCGAGATAGACGGGCATTGACTTCGATGACTCGGTAATCGAGACCATCTGGCTGCAAAGCATATTGCACGTTGCATTCACCGCACACGCCTAGATGGCGAACGATCTTGATTGCCGCTGTGCGAAGCATATGATACTCCTGGTCTAGGTTTAGTCTGTCGCAATCGAAGAGGAGAATTGCGAGCTGATTACTTCATCACTAAGAGTTTGCGACGGTGCTATCACTATACTGTCCCCCGTATGGACTCCAAGAGGGTCAAAGTTTTCCCTGTCACATCACTTTAGTGCTTTGATTTTAGCATGTTCCATCTGGTGTATAGGCATACATGTTGCAGACAGTAATACAATCTGTCGCTGTCAGTGCTTAAAACATGTTATAGACGCTAGCAAGACTTACTATTCGCCCTGTCACGTACGACCTCATACTCTGCCTCCTTCCAGCCCTTCAGGGATTTCTCGACCAGGATTTGAGGCGACAGTGATAGCGACCTCGCAGATAGATTATGAAGCTCCTCCGAATTGTTGGCGAAACCACTGCCCAGGCCTCCCAGGGCGTAAGCGGATCGTACAATGATCGGGTAGCCAACGGCCTCTGCAGCTTCAAGCGCCTCATCCACAGTGTTCGCGGCGATACTCTCGGCAATAGGTATGTCTATCTCTTTCAGTGCTTTCGAACTGTCAGACCCTTATCAGCAATTGCTCTCGCGAAAACGTTCCAATTCCCGTTCCTTGTGTGATCGTACCAGAGTGGATATCACGTACAATAGGTCTCGATCTTCGCTTGTCTCTAGTGTTTTAATGCTTGTTCCTAGGACCTTGACGCCATATTTCTCGAAGATGCCCATCCTATCCATCTGTATATGGGTCTCGGAGTCAGTATGGCTTATTGAGAACGAGCTATGAGTTGTAACACATGTCTGAGGAGATGAGCACTCCCGGAACCTATCCCATCTCGGATCTTTGCTTCAATCGACTGGGGAGATGCTGGAGATGACGCACCTGCACACCGAGATTCAGGGCCGTCTGACCTCCGAATGCCAACATAATTCCATCAGGCCTTTCCTTTTCAATCACAAAAGTGACGTACTCCGGTGTGACGGGAAGGTAATAGACTTCATCTGCCAGCTTATGGTCTGTCTGTATTGTGGCGATATTGGGATTGATAAGGACCGAGGCGACGTTCTCTTCTTTTAGTGCTTTGAGCGCTTGCGAACCTATGCACCCGCGAGGTCAGCATACACCCACATGAGGAGCACAGCCGACTGTCGAATACCAGAGTAATCGAACTCTCCTGCTTGTCCAATGCTCAGGCCCCCACTCCCAATCACCAAGACCTTCTTAACATCTACCAACTGGAGCTCCCCCGCATTAGCAATGTATGAAGCTGTGATTTTGGACCCTTGGGCCTCTTGGGGTGTCGCGAATCGGATCGCAGTGCTTGAGATGCTTCGTGTAGAATGGTGCTTCGAGGGGCCCGTGGAGGGAGGCACAGAGGGAGCCCTGCGTCGAGCGAATCGTGGTGCGAGGGAGACCGACGTAAAGTATCTTGTCGAAGAAGGTGTCCGTGATGTGCTGACCGGAGGGTAGCATACTTTAGAGGGTCCAGACTTTACCAGCGACTGAGAGCTGATTGTAGAGTAGCATCGCTGGAGGAGCCTCCTCGAGGGCCTCTCCAGGCACTTGAGCGCCATCGGAGACCAAGCGGAGGAGAATTGAGTCCTGTAACCTCGTAAGATATATTCCTCCTCTTACGATAATCCAGCAAGGTGTGACTCTCCTCCTGGATTTCCGCAGTCTTCGAAACCCACTCTTACAAGGACTGGACGGCAGCCCAGGATACTTGCACTCAATAACATCGGCAGGGTCTTGGGGTGGGAAGGTGGTCCAAAGGCAGGCAAAAATGGGGGCAATTGGATGCTTGAGACAGCAAGAGGAATGGGCGAGAAGAAATGGGCGGATTGGTTGACCAAAAAAGAAATTTCGTATGTGACATGCGACCCGAAAATTTTGAGCTGAAATTAATTGACTTCCGAAGATTCTCCAGTGCCCCACCATCGGAGAGCGGCTCGGTCCGTCTATCTATGCTTGAGCCAACCAGTACGGGATTAGCGTGAGAAAGTACCGGTATTGGTACTGGTACACTTTTTCTCTCTTCCACAAGACCTGCTATACTATACTTAATTTGCACTCAATGTCATCAAAGGGTCTGGCACTACATGTTCCTGCACTCTTTCGCATCCTCTCCTCAAGGAAACACTGCCACCAACAGAGCCTATTGATCTTGTAGACTTGAAAAATGTCTTCTGCTCGCTCATAGGGGAACAGATGTCTTCGCTTCCTCCCAACCGTTTAACAGATATGTGATTGAGGTAAGTCGAGTTACCCTAGGTCGAGTCCGCCAGCACTGCAAATCATCCAGCCTCTTCCCACCAAGACATTATCGAAACATGATTATCACCCTTATCCGCCAGCTTCCGTGCAAATACAACAGCGTTCAACAACCTTACATGTCCGTGGAACCCTCTCCCGTCTGACGAAGTATGCCTTACGCCTTTGCAACGACTAGCACGCTGAAATGTGGTACCGTCAGATAATTACCCCAAGAGGAACTGCGGAGGCTTTCCAGAACATCGCTATGAATATCCGGGCTATCCACCGGCCGCCAAGTCAAAGCGCCCACCAGCCTGCCCTCTAACGCGAAGCTCTCGTACACGTTCTTGATTAAATGGTACGCATCGAACTCAACCTTGCCCGTTTTCATCGTTGCATCCAAATGCGTGGCGACCCCTTCTTCAACGTCCTTTATAATAGTCACGACAACGTCACCATACTGTGCTGGTCGAGCCGCCAATGCCGTCTCAACATGTCCTCGTGGGTCATTCGTGGGAGGCGGCGTGACGCCAATGAAGTGTCCGCTCCCCTTCAAATTCACCGAAGCGTTGTGAAACATGTGTGCCATTTCCGTGCCATTAGATGCATAGTTCAACAGCCAGGCTCCAAACACCACGTCGAATGGCCCGTCTTCGTACCGTATTGGAACGGAGCAATCTGCAACGTGGAAACTCAATCCATCCAGAGTGGCTGACGTGGCCTTCGCAGCACCTACCATTCCCTTCGAGATGTCAACACCAACAACCTGCTTCGCACCCCATTTGAGAAATTTCTTGGAGTAGTAACCCGTCCCACAAGCTAGGTCTAAGACCTTGGCACCTTTGATGAATGGTGCTACGGCTGCTTCGACGTTTGCGTCTTGAAGTATCGCAATGGGCAGCTGCCTCATCTCCTCTTAAGTGGCTCCGATGTCATCGTATTGGGTCGACATGTTTACTTGGTAATGCTATCAAGTGGTGACTTTAGGGGTCGAGTTTGCTGAGTGTAGATGAATTTGTCAAAGTCTCGTTGGTAGATGTTTCTACATTGCGGAGTTTATCGGGGGGAGACGGCATGCTGCATATCCCACATCCGACTCTGATCCGAGAAAGCTTTTCCCTGACGGAAAAATCAAAGTTGTAGTTCTTGTGCCAAGTCTTCTGTGGTAGTTTTTGACTGCCTTGCTCATTAACATGAAGTTGGACGGCAGTGCGAGATCTGATCGCAGTATGTTGTATGTACAAGACATGAGGATCTTGAAGAAGTCTCGGTATTATTCTTATTGCAAAGCAGATATTGCCTTCCCTTCCTACTTCCCTCTGCCGCACACATTGCTTCATGGACCGCTTGCCTCCTCCCTTCTCGCACCCCCAATGCCACTCTTGCAAAGCTCGCATGCATTTGCTGTATGACTATGTCACCCAGCCTGATTAAGCATCTTGTGGGGAGGCAGATCCGGCAAGAGAGAAAGAGAATCTTCTGCATTGATCCGATTTTAAGTTGAGGACAGATGAGAGAGGAGCGTTTACAAAACGTGTGGGGTGATTACGAAGACAGTTCCAAATCGGAATAAGCTAGTCGAGCGATGCGCGTTCAACTCGACGTAACCTTTAATGGATGAACCAGACATCGAGAATCGCAAGAAGACCTCAGTGGTAGCCTTCCCGTCACAGCTTCCCAGATATTGAACAAGTCTAACGAGACGACGCGCGAAGCAGCCTTCAGCTGAGGCGGGAAACACTGTAACCTATGAAATATCACCTCTCTCTTCATCTCTATCTTCGTCGCCATTCGTTTCGCTATCCTCTTTGTCCTCCTTGTTCTCTTCATCGTAATCGTCACCCCCGCACGTAACTTCCCCTTCGTCCAACTCCTCACTCACCACAGGCGGCCGAGCAACGCACGTCGAGCACGGCTGCTCCGTACAATCGCTCAGAGCCACTCCGTTCCTCTCACACTCTTTTCGCAACATATCTGACCGGAACCGAGGGTTCTTGTACCCTTTGCCCCTCTCAATGTACAACTCGCGAACGCAGATGGCTCTGAGACTGGGGTTCTCAGGGATCTTGGCCTTTACAAACGCAATGAGCCCTGTTTCAAGGGTTGAGGCTTCGAAGTCGCTCATCATGCTGTATATGCCGCCTATGACTTTGACCGTCTCGATTGAGGCAGGCAGCGTGTCGCTTAGGTTGACGAGTGCTGTTGATCGGCACTCGGAGTCCGCTGCGAATAGCTGCCGGATGTCGATTGAGATGTCTTTTAGCACATGAAGCTCACGCAGCGATGTGATGGTGTAGTCATCGTTGATTTTCCCCAGTCTCACACTTTCGAGCGTTCCTTGGAACTGCTGAACTAACACTTTCTCCACTCCGAGAAACTCTTCTCGCATCTCCTTGTCAGTTCGTTCCTCAGAATCCTTCCATCTCAACACTCCACACGACCACGGCACACCTGCTTTCTAACACTCAATGCCCGAGCATCCGCGTCTGGTCAGACCTGCATTTCCTGGAAGGCTTCGTTTTGTCTAGCTCGGTCTCCGAATATCTCCATTCCTTTCTCCTCAATCTCTCGGTCCGGGACACCCTCAAAGCTCGTGTGTCATTACCGTTTCTTATCCCAGGCTCACCCGAGGACGTCTTTCGAGAATGGCTTCGTACTTTTCCCCTGGCCTCCTGTGCAATTGGTGCGAATAGTGTATCATTCGGCAACACCCTGGTTACCACTCAATGCCCTTCAAAGCCATCTCAACCTCGGGATCACATTCGAAGCGAACGACTATTCGGCCACTCAAACTAGCTGTCACCTTTGAGAAGCTGATACCCGGCAATGTGGATTTCGGGATGAGAGACAGGCGTGCGCTCGCTGGCATTCGCTAGTTCTAGAGCTGCTTGATGGCCGACCGTGGCGCGACTCTGAATTCGATCTAAAGGACTCGTTTTCTGTCCTTGACGACTTTCCGTTTCTGAGAGCTCTCCAAGATAGGTGTAGTGTAGAGTGGGTAGAAGAGTGTCAGAAAGGACGGAAACAGGGCGCGGTCGGATGGGCTGAGCCGGCGGAAGACACCAATCAAGAAACGAAGTTTTGGATTGGTATCGTTCGCCCTACGGTCGGCAAACCCAAGACTGTCTCGAACATTCCTTTTACTTTGACGCATGAAATCTATATCTCAATGAGGACGGGTTTTTCGTGCCTATCATACTGTGCTATCTGCGTGAGGCGCAGGTTGAAGGCGAGAGAAAGAAGACCGCGAAGATGCTCTATGGACTACATGGAAACAGTTCGCAGCAGGGAAGTGAATCAGCGGAGCTGAAAAGGCTTGAGCGAGCAAAGAGGGGGGAAGAAAAGGCTGAGATCTTGACCAAGATCGAGAAGGAGCAGACTGAGGAGGAACAATTCGAAACCCTTGCTTGTGCCGGCGATGTTTCTAACGGATTGGAGCGCGGGAGAGTATTAGGTGCATCGGGCGAGCATATGGCGTGCATATGCGCCATGATCAAGAGAGCTGGACCAGAGAAGCAGTCACCTGACCTGATGGAGGCTCTGGAGTGTATCAAGGGAAGAATACTAAAAAAAAGTGTAAAGACGGCGCCTGTGTGGCGCACAGCAACAGCGATCATCAAAGAGAGAAGACCGTACCAGATGTGTTGTTGCTTTCGTTATATCCCCTCTCCTCTAACATCTCCGTCCCCATAACACTTCTTTCTCAACACATAGCACCGCCTCAAGACACCTGCCTCTTATAGAAATGAAGATGCCCGAGCATCTACTTCCTACTCACGCCACTTTTGTCCAATTTTTCTGCTTCCCTCCAATCCAGTCTCCGAACACCTCCACGCCGTTGCCTTTCGCTAGTCGATCTGCACCTTAAAGCCTGACTTACCCTCGCCTAAGCTTTGTTCATGAGAATGATCCCCACAATGGCTGCCCATGTTCCTATGGATCAGCCCTGCGGCGAGTGTGAGTCATGCTCCTGTCGAGACAAGACACTCGTGAGCCACCCTGCATCCTTCAAGGTCGTTTTCAACTCGCACACTGACGGATTCAACTTCAGGGCAAACGAGTTCACAACAAACCAAATCGAGGATGCCTTTGCGAATCTTATCCCTGGTCATATGGACTGGCAAATGAAGAAGAATGCTCTCGAGAGCGGACCATCAATGTGGATTCGTATAGTGCGCCCGTCGTCTAATCAACCCCGATCAGTGCACAATATCCTGTGTGTGTTGATGCACGAAAGGTGCCGCGCTCTGCTGTTCTTAGCCTGCGAGTGCAGCATCTGCAGTTGCGGGCTGCATCAGATGGACGGATGGCATATGACGGGCCATGGCCCAGGTTGGCAGAGGGTGAGGGCAACCGCTCAGGGTACGGCGAACTTGCATCTGAAAAGCTTCTCCGAGCCATTCTTGCTTGCGTATCGGAGTGAGCCTGACGTAAGACAGGAAGTAGGGGCGAGGGTGAAATTGCTCGAAGGACTGTAGAAAAAGACTATACAGGAGGGCAACGAGGCCGAGCGCGAGAAGAAAGTCGAGCGCACCAAGAGGATAGCCGTACAAAAAAGCAAAGTTTTGAAGAACGACCAGAGCAAGGCGGACAACGATGAGACTCTGGCTAACGTTGTGGCCATATTCGAGGGACGGGAGGAGATTGCAGGCGCCATTGCTGAGGAGCAGGCCGGAAAAGAGGGCAGCATAGGGGAATTAGGGCCCCTTGCAGAAATTAGATACGGCGAAGAATACAAGGACAGCTTCGGGAAAGACAACGAGTGGGATGTGGGAGGCATGTTGTAGTAGCATTAGCGGAGGGTCATTAGCAGGATTTTGAAAAGACTTATTGAATTATTCCGCATAAAGCACCGTTTCTGCGAAACAATGACAGTCTCTGCCAGCGTGTTATTGGTTAGACCCATTTGAAAATGTTATTGACCAAGGTCAAGGAAAACCGAGATCGGTCAGAGGAGTGGCGTTTCCCATGAACTCTCTGGGTACCTCTGTGTCCTACTTTCGGGATTTTCGACCCTTATGTGACAAGCTGTATTCTGAAGCTTTTGAAGTATTCCTTTGGTGGCGCGCGCATGCTCAAATGCTCGCATCTCAGCCTCAATTCGGCGACATCGCAGCGATCCTGCCTTTCAAAACGAATTGCCGTCGGCATGCACGCACATGTCTTCAAGAAATCCCTTCGTTGCTACCCTGGTGCCAGACATTGAGTCCTGAAAAGCAAGAGATGGACATGTACGCAGAGCATTCCCAATTAGAAAATTTACCTTGTTCCGGTATGACAGCTTGGCTTCGCGAATCGCATGCGCCATCGCTAGCAGCTCGTGACCTTTGTCCGTTGCTTTCTGCGATCAGCGAATGACAAATACAATGTATTTACCGAAGAAACATCTTGGCCTTTTGCGGCGGCGCAAACGTTGGTAATGTCAGGTTGTTCCAAACAGTCAAGTGGTGGGGTTTCAGACTCGCAGCATGCTTCTTTCTTGACCTGATGATGGAGTCCAACTTAGTACTCGTACACTTGGACTGTTTGAAGCTGTCGGCCGTTTGCCGTTTGCCGCTTGCCGCTGCGCAATGATGATGTGGCCACTCTAGTCGCCTTTGCTATTGCCGCGGCTACTTCTCAAAACATTGCCTTATTATTTCAGCTCCGACAGAAACAGCTACAATGTGTGTCGGTAGGTCCTCTCCAATCACAAAGTCACGTTTTATATCGCTCACACGCTAAGGGTACGAAACTGTCCCAGGATAATTGCCGCCCGTGGGTGTCTCAACTCATCTCAAGAGTCAAAGGGTCGCCAATCCGCGCGGATACTCTTATATGCGTTCTTCGAGGCCTCATGCGCACTTCTATAAACGGTCAGCTGTCCCTTTGCATTCATTCATGGCCACTAGCAGGTATTCTTTTTCGTGTTTTGACATTTTTGCAATTCTCCGATCATGCAGCTCTTCTTACACCAATTAAAGCCGCTATGGCTTTTATTACCAACTGTCGCCATGGCTGCCACTCCTCCCTCGAGCGGTTCTACGACCAGCGGGACTGGTCAACTAAATCTTCTGACCCCTCAGAACCTATCGACGATTTCGCTCGGCCGGGCTACATATTGCAAACACGATGATGATGATCCTTTTCATTTTACTTCCAGTCTCAATAATACATTCCCCAGCACTCCTGCCATCCCGGAGTCCTATCTGGAATCTGCAGGTCTCACCACAAATCAAGAAACCTACCCATTCGATTGCTTCCTTGAGCTACCGGGCGGCGTCGTTGTGTTTGAGGTATGTTGAAAGCTGCAAAAATCGGGGAGAGAGACTCGAGGCGCTTGACCGCTTCGTGACTGTAACATTTCACTAACCTCCACCTTGCAGATCAAAGGTGAACTCGACTCGGAATTGACCTTGGTCTTCCAAGTTTGGATCAGCGTGCTCGTGTTCAACTACGATGAGGGCATCTATAGGTGTAATCTCCTAGAGGTGGATAAACATTCTTGCAGTTTCACCATTGATAAGAAGTACATCAACGGACAGGCAGGACTTTTTCCGAGGGACGATCCCGATCCAAATTTCGTAGATCTTTGTTTCGAGGTTCACGGCACCGTCAAGATTCCATATACACGAGTGAACAGGAGGATCGACTTCGGGAAATGTTTTTTCAAATTCCCCAAGCCCAAGACTATCGACGCAGATGCCTAGAAAGGAACGCCGACGTGGGACTAGAGGCAGGCGGGGAGGGATTCCATGTAACCATGTCCCACCGCTGCGTTCGATTTCAAAGCGATATAGATCAGTGGCTTGTTATATCTGAAAAACATTATTGAAGATATGAGACAAATTATCTTGCCTTAGTCGTGCAACATCCGTAGCTTTCTATCGAGAAAGTGCAGGCTTGCACAGCCTGTTGCAAGGACACCGATATTTCAACTAAGCGTCTGAGGTATGCCGTCTTTGTCACCGCCAGAATTTCGAGCAGGCACATGTGTCATGACATTCCTTCACGAACGGTACGATAAGGCAAGTATTACCCACCCACCCCTAGAGCGTTTCGAGCTCCTCTTTCTGTCATACTTCTCAAGACTTGGCCTATCGATTCAATTGCTCAAGTCTCCCATGCCCATCTCCATTGGCAGCAGTTTAAGAAGTCTCAAGAGCAGCGACTAGAACATCAATCTCCCGAAGACTCTCTGGGACTTCAGGGCGATCAAAGATTCACAGGGGTGTCGCTGCTTCTTAGCCGGAGACATCTCCAAGGATGGAGGTGGAAGTTTTCGAAGTCATTGAAAAACGAAAATTGTCGTGGGCGATACTGTAGCGTCGGCCGTACCCAGGCATCCTTTTGGCAAGTAGTTCATGGTGAGAAACCGCTGAGAGACGCACATATGACTTATGGTAGCAAACAAACTATCGGCGTGCTTGAGCCTCATTCCTCAATTGGTTCGGGGCTCCCACATTCGCTTCTACCCGGCCATTAGCGCCCTCTCAAATTTCCGCGTGTATGTCGTGATTCTGTTCCACACTGCGTTAGATCAAGACCTCTGAGATTTCTTGATACCTGGACTACTACCCATCCATCTAAAGATCATGCTCTTCAATCTGTTGTCACTCGTGCTTCTCACGCTTCTACCATGCGGCATCGTGGCCGAACCCTTGGGGGTTACAAAACCTTTCACCAGGAATTTGAATCTACCGCTGCTCAACCCTTCATCTGTCTACAACGCAACATTGGTTTCGAACATCTCTGACGTCTCTGCTCTGGCCACACTACTTCCCTATGGCTTCTCCGTGCCTAACAGTCCAATGTACCTCCGCCTAGGCTTTGGTCTCCCCCGCCACCGCCTCGACCCAATGAGCATGGGCGGCCTCATCGCCGTAATTCAGCACGCCATTGATGAAGGCATTCTCAGGGACGGCGAAGAAGCTTTCCCCGGTCTCGACATAATTGCTGGCAGACAAAGATTCGGATGGACGCTGGGCGACGGCTTCTATTTCGTGGTTAGTAGTGTCGAGTATACTGGGATGTATTTCAATTGGGGCAAATTGAAAGATGTCGTTGAGGGGTTGAGGTTATTCCTGATCGTTGGCGAAAGGTACTACGCAACGGCGTTCAACTTTTGGGATGGGCCTGGCTGGTGGTGGCGGATGCAGTTGGGGAGTGGGGGTTTTGAAATAGATTCATGAAAGGGTGGAGGAGATTGCACAGTACAACGCTTGTCTTCATCGGACATTGCAACAATACATTGGTGATGTATCTATTCGAGCAAACTTTAACACGGCTTTTGATCGGTCATGGGATTGCTCTTGTTGCCAGTGAAAGTTTTGAAATTCATTATCACTTTACAACACTTCAAACCCCTCAAGGCAGGGACACAAGATACCTCCGCCTCAGACTTGCCCTATGAAGAAGTCTTGCCTTAGTTTTGTACCAACTCCATGACTTTATACTCGCATGGTTCTGCGCTCCCATACTGAGCTGAGTTTCCTGTTGCTATACCACAGCCAGGACAGAGGTGAAGCTCCCGTATCAACACATGCTCTGCTCCTAAAATTGATATAACAATCAGACTGCTCAATCCCTGTTCCCTTAAGCATCCTCGTCTTCAGCATTCTCGCAACCATGAACACCACCATCGCAATTCTGAAGCAACGCTTTTCAGAACCGTCAGTGAAAACACTCAAGGAGAACAACAAATGCACCATATATTGGAGTGGCTACGAAGGAAACGACAGACCCGTCAAGCTTGCATGTGGACACATGTTCGGTCAGGAATGCATCATTGAGTGGGCACTGTGCACAACGCCGAGTGAGCGCTACCAAGACTGCCCATTCTGCCAGACCGAGCTGCTTCCGCCAAGCCTGCGCTCTCGGGCAAGTGTTCCGGTCTACTATTTCGATCTCTGCTGGGAAGAAACCCTAGAACTCTATGGCGGCCTCTGGGCAATACCTCTTGTCGTCGGCTTGAAAAATGGTAGCTTCCAGTGTCAACGATTCTCCGAGTCGGACGTTTGTCGGCTCATAGGATTCGCGCTCAAACTATGCCTACTAGTGGATAGATTTCATAGCCACCACTCTTATATAATTACCAACTAGATCCCTCTTCACACCATGTGCCCACATGCCCATGTGATAAAGGCGGCTAAATCAAGGTGTATACAATCATGGAGAGCAGTGCGACGGCGACTTTGCGAAACATCTCTGTTCTTGAGTGGCCTTTCTCTTCGTGGCAAAAATGAAATTGCCCGACGAGCTTTAAGCTGCATTAGCGAAGCCAATCGACACTTACATTACTCTTATGTTCTTCTCGACTTTCACGTTGCGGAGTGTTGAATGAGCTCACGAAGACTAAGGTTATCAAGAACTGCGGTCGGGTTAGAAATGAAGCGCCGGTTTGGCAGGGAAAAGCACGTTTTGAACCGAACACGGGGGGTAGGGAGCCTTCTGATCTTTGGTACTGGTTTGCAAATTGCGAAGTCATAAACCTTGTTATGCAAACGACTGGTACTGAGGCCAATGGTTGAAAAGGAGAGGATTTGGCCTGTCCACTGACCTAGGCTCATGCACAAAGACACTATAGGGTCCCTCTTTACCACCGTGGATCTTCCACAATACGAGTCTCAGCGGTTACTCTTGGTGCCACTGGCACTCCCCAATCTTTGCGAGGCTTTGATCCATAATCGTGGCAGGGCAAGCAACGTCCATGAATAACGCAACACTCACCACTAATGTTAAGTCAGTCTGCCACATATTTTGCAGAAAGTAAGACAGTGTGCGGACCAAGATGATGTTCCGCTCCGAAAAATCCATGGATCTTGTCCCCTATCGCATTTTCAGCAATCTCTACTTCACATTGGCCAGATTTTCCGCAAACGGTAATATTGTGCCCTTCAATGCTGACCTGAGAACCCACGAGTCAGACTCATTAGACTGCTCATGCTGGACCGTCTCTACACACCAAATTGCCCTCATACACCTCGGGCATTGGTCTGATAATCTCTGACTCCCCCTTCTTCCAGTCTACCAAAGATGATTAGTGTATCAATCGTGAATTCTGAGGTCGTAGATTTTGCCGGGGCGCGTACCACGATTTCCTGCTACCGCGGTCCGTCGTTACGTATCCCTTCCCTTAGTAAAGTAGATTCAGCTTTTGCTGCCCAGCTGCAACTTCAACTCCAGGAGGAGCACATATTCACAGGTACGGATCGCTGACTGAGCAACGTTGAGAATCGCGTAAAAAGGCCGATATTGGAAGCTGGGCGTCCAATCAGAAAATTCGTGTCTGGGCAATGCCTTCTCCTTTCGGTGTATTCTTCTAGTCAGGTATGTGACCAGATCAGAAGGGATACACCCAAATTTGACCACGTTACTTCGAAGGGTATATCGGTTGCAACATGGCACACAAGTTCGAGATAAGAGTCCATGGTAAGTTGTGGGCCCTCAGCCATCCTAGCCCCCGCGTATTTCCAGGACCCTGGCTTAGCACTGTGTTACCGACAGTCCCTCAGAGAGCTGACGGGTAATCTATCTATTCATCCTACAAAGTTCGGATGGCCCACGATGAGCGGAAGGAAAAACTGACAACATAAGAGATCGCCGACTGTAAATGACACCCAAAAAAGTGGCTCGAAAGACTCTGCGGTGACGCGTCCTCGCAAAGAGTTCTCGGCTTAAAATCGTAAGTGGTTTTTGGCTCGGCGGGGTGATTTCTGCTGCTGCTTTGCCTTGGTCCATCTAGTACTACCGCTAAAGCGCTTGATGAGAGACAGTTCAAGACGTGCAAAGAGTGAGAATTTGTCGTCCCTGATAGTCATATGAATGAAGCGAACAACATTGTTTGATGCTATTTGGAGCATTGAAAGATAGAATTGAGGTAGTTGATCTAGCGATATAGATGGTTACGTGGATGCCTATCGAGTTTTACCCATCTTCGATCAAAGATGGGCTCAGCCCCGAGATGATCCCCGGTCCCAGCAACGTCACGTTAGTCATGTTAAGCTCGAACGTCCCTCCGCTCATATTACTTCCATTCCGCCCCTTCTTTGTCAGAACAACAGCAATCACACGCTTTGGCCCCACAGCCACCGCCCCCACCGTCTCAGCCCCGTCAATACCTAGTTCCATACACTTCTGTACAATTTGCTCGGCTCCTTCGCCAATGAGCTTCGTTGGGAAGGTATCCTGACTTCCTTCAAGAAGCGCATCGACGATGAATTCGCAATCACTAGACGCGAAGAGGTTCTTAAAGGAGTACGGTAGCTTGCGGTTCTTGACGAAGGTGGATGGACTTTCGCTCCAAAGGATCGGCTCATCGCCTTGGAGCTTGGAAGCGGCGTAAATGTCGTTAATCAGATCGTGGCAGTCGGTGATGTTCGGGATGTCGGAGGTGGGCGGAGGCGGCTCTTGGCATATGGGTTCGCAGAGGGATAGAGGTAGGGTGGCGAGGAGGAGCGAGATCGTTGCAAACATCGCCGACTGGGAGAAATATCTAAGAGCACCGATTGCATTTGAGATAGAATAAAAAGACGCAAGTCACTGGAATTGAGAGCTTTTTTTTTCAAGGGTTTAATGCGGGTTTCACCTGCGTGCGCAAGAGGCGCTTATGGCTGTTCCTGCATACGACAACCCAAGTCGATATTTGGAGCGGTATGATGCCAGTCAGGGTATTAACTTGCACCGTTACCCGACGCGTATCAAATGTTTCACGACTTGAATGCTCAGCTATCACTGCCATTCTGATCTTGAGGTTACCCACTAAATCGAGTCATCATTCAAAATACCCAGTTTGAGCGGCGAGATTGTCGAAACTTGAACTCATTTTCTCGTCGAGCAAACCTCCACCTCTCTTTTCTTTCGCATGGTGAAAAGACTTAAATTTGCGCTTTCCGCTTGCGACAAACCCTTAACAAGAGCACCATATGTAGACGGACTTTTCTCCTAAGTCAGCTGTCATTCACCAGAGCATCGCATACACTCATCACTGATGCCTATTGCAGTACGGTTTTCGATAAACACACAGCAGTCACTCGTCGACCCTCGAACCATTTCGACATGGAATCTAGACGGCCATAATCACATACCCTCATGGACTGCTCGCTACTGCGAGACAACCCACTCCGAGCGCAAGGGACGTCTCCGCTACTCTAATACGCCTATCGAAATCCGTATCTAATTCCCAGGCTGCTACTGGTCCGCGGAAATGTGTTCCTAGGTCAAGATGCTGCGATGAAAGAGCGTTCCGTCACCTGAAGCCGCAAGCAACTAGAGTGGCAACTACTGTGAGTCTGCCGTTTGAGGATGGCTGAAGCCAAGGACGTGGCTTCTTCGAGCAGTGATACATTCTGTCTTTCATTGGGCTATTCGAGAAGTAATGTCGCCAGTTGGAGCGCGCTGCGTCGTCGGATACTAGTTACTGCGTGCTGGATATAATTCGAGATAGAGAGGAGGTATCGGCAAGCTCGCTTGGATGCTCAGAACCTTCATCAGGCGAGTCAGTCCTACGCCTACAAACCTCTCCCACCTTTCCTGCCAGCAACCGCTCTTTCTTTTAACGTTGTGTTGCAAGATCCCTCGTGAGCGTGCACCTCTTTGGCCGAGTCAAAAACCCGCGGAGTAAGCGACACAGAGGTTTCTCAGTCTCTACAACAAACAAGTTAGCTCCTGAGGAGCATCCATTGCTTTGATATGATCTCGCAGTATTCGAGACTAGTACGCGACATCTTATTGCCTTCGCTGGTCCGCAAGATCATCATTTGTGTACTGCTGACGCATGCGAGATCCTGACGCAACCTTTCTTATGAATCGCAAAGATTGTTTAGTGTATACTGACTCTCGAGTTCTTATAGGTACTGCGGCATCTGAGGGAATGGCATGGACAGGTCAAAGTGAAAGCAGTAGGCCCATTTGTCCGTCGCGGAATGACTTTTGCTTTCGGCCAGTCACTCTGGAGCTCGATGTTCACCCGGACCGGCATAAGGCTAGAGAAGGCTAAAGAGCAACGAGCAACCATAGCGCGGGTAAGCTTATGCGAAGCGGTGTTTGGTCATCTAGTTGTCCTCGTGGTAAGCCGTGACGGATAAGATCTCACCGAACACTCTGCTGATTACCTATTCATATCTCACCCAGTAGCATCCTAGACTGGTCAGATATGATGATGTTCAAGAAATGTGGAGGAAGTGGATTCTAAGCGTGGGAGGATTGACAATATTGTCGTTGTAATCAACTACGAGTATTACCTTTAAGAGCTAGTAGACAGGTTTAGCAATGTAATTCAAAAGAATGATTTAAAACGAAAAGGGTAATAATCTAATAGGCTAACTATATAGAGTAGTTATTAGTCTCGTCGATCACCTATAAATTGAATCACTGTTTTATATTATAAAATAGTGATTTAATTGTAAAGTTGCCCTATACGGCGTTAGCGTAACTACTTATTTAGATATATAAAATTAAAATTACGAAGATAGTTAGTAGCAGCAGTGATATAATAGCTCTACTCTCTACGGTCTCATATTAATTCACTTAGTTAGCTACTTAGTCACTTAGTCTAATATTCTATAAGAGGAGAAATAATGCACTATAAAGAGAATTGCGGAGATAGTAGTAGCAGCAGTAACATAATAGACCTACTCTCCACGATCTTATATCAATCCGATACTTAGTAAGAGGAGAAATCACTGTAGTAGGTAAATATGGAGAATATTTCGGAGATAGTTAGTAGCAGCAGTAACACAATAGACCTACTCTCCACAATCTCACATCAATCCACTCAGTCAGCTACTTAGTTAGTTACTTAGTCTAATATTCTATAAGAGAAGAAATAATATACTACAAAGAGAATTGCGGAGACAGTCAGCAGCAGCAGTGATATAATAGGTCTACTCTTCACAGTCTCATATCAATTCACTTGATTATCCACTCAGTTAACCATTTAGCTAGAGCACTCAGTTAAGTAAGAGAAGGGACCACCGCAGTAGGTAAATGCGGAGAATACTATGGAGAGAACTTAGTTGAGTAAGAGGAGGGATTACCGCAGTAGGCAAATGCGGAGAATACTACGGAGAGACCAAGCGATAATAAGGCTACCATCATTAAGAACACGGCTCAGCTCTCCAAAATCCCACGACATATACTCTTCACGATCTCACATTAAATCACCACTTAGTAGGCGGAGAACGACACTATAATTTGGTCTGCTATATCCGCGTATCTAGATAATATTATATAATAGTATATCACTGCAATGAGCATATAAGAGAAGGATCTACTACGTCGATTATAGTTAACTAAACCTCTATAGATAGAGATCACCTATCGAATAATACATATTTAAATAAATTAAAATCGTTCGATATCTTATTTCGATAGCTATTTTATTATTCGAAAGTTTTTATTTTAGTAGAAGATTTCGTAGAATATATATCACTAATTAGCTCGATGTCTTTATTTCTTTTCAATATTCGAGAAACCATATATATATACTTCTTATTATAAGAATATAGCATTTCTCTATTTTTTATAGATAATTATTATAAGATATCTACGGGTATATAGATTAATTAATATCTTTTATATTATACGTATATATAAGTTAAACTATAATAACTTCTTAATATCGATTTACTTATACTTTACTAGGGAAATATATCTATAACGTAGTATAGTAACGATTATAGTTTAATAGCCTAGTAATATAACTATAAAGATCGTTATAACGAGAGCCCTATTATTAAAGAAGTTTATAAGATATATATATAATGAAAGAAGAAGAATAAGTGAAATTTAAAGAGATTTATAACTCTTCGATAAAGGTTTCGCCGAGATCTGTGATATTGCCTAATCGGGTTAGCGGTAGAAAGCTAGGGCTGTTCCCGCTTTGAATCATTCTTTTGAAATTCGTTGCTAAACCTGTCTAGTGCCGGAAGGAGCGGATATGACGTCTGCGGGGCGAGATCCCCATCAGCAATCAGCATGGCCCCGTCGCCAAGAGATGGGATCTTCATTCGTATTTTCATCGCCATTACTCCCATCTATGTCAATTTACTATTCATTCATTGCAATTCGTGCGATTTGGATATCTATTGGACGCCACCTAGCCTCTGCTTTCACTTTCTACTCATGCTGACGATCTGCTGCTCATCTGCAAACGCGGCTAGAAGAATCCTAGCTGCAAATAAGCAGCCATGGAAGTTGGCAGCCAACTGACCGCTTGATACTGCGCAAGTCAACCGGAGCTGTACGTTCCGCTGAAGTCCTCTTGCAGGATTCGGAGAGGTCAACCACTCGGGAAATCCTCAAGGCTTTAATTCGAATACCCTTTTTTGTGTCCATTCCTATGTACCAAAAGCGAAAGTCTGCGAAAAACAATAATTGATTGTGGGAATCAAGAAATCTCTACACGATGCTTTCAAAGCTGGAGAAATTGGATCGACTCGTGACTAGTATTTTGGCCGCATGAGTATGCAGTCATGCAGTAGCTGCTGCAGGGACCGATCCCTGTGGCCAATATTTCGGCGTATCCGTATCATGTGGGGGTTTGCGTTCGGAACCCAGGTCCAATTGAAGACATGTCTGCCTAACTGAATATCCGGAGTTTTCTGCTTCAGTAACTCCCTCGGTGTCTGGGCATGGCATACTTAAGAGTTGAATTCACCGGCACTTTGGACGGTTCTTTTAGACAACAGCTCAATGTTTAAACGCGCATCCTAATAATATTCAATCCTTTTTGGGAAGATCAGCGACGAATCCCTCGAACCAACAATAGTGTCCGTTTCTTTGCACGTATCAATTATTTTCCTCCACTCCTTACCATGAAGAGCTTTACCATCAGCTTCGCCCTCCTCTGTTTTATCACCTCAAGCCACGCGGCTCCTCACTCAGCTCACGCCGAACCTCGACAGTTCGAAGCTGGCATCACCTTCATCGGAGCAGGACCGGATCCACCTTCCTATTTCCAAGCTTTTCCCACGGATGATACCCTTCATACTATCAGTAAGCTTCTGATTCTTCTGACGGCCCCAAACACCTTGGGTCCCTAAACTGGCCCAGTGCGCTACTTAGGGCCGGTTCTTTATGGTCACGTATAACAAATGTATATGCCGATACTGATCATGCTCACAGACAACTCTCTCAGTGTCTCTCAAATCAGTTCTGCGGGTGGTGCTATTTGCTCCTTTTTTGGTGTCGATGGTAGCGATACTTTCATCCACGGCGGAGAGACCGTAGATGTCGGGCCGCCTCAGGTGCAGGTATCGGGAGTCTGCGATGAGGAGTGATTGAGATATGAGCATGACGGGATACCATGCGTCCGGGGTTCGAGGTCCAACAAATTCATAATGGAAGGCTCTGGTCTGCCCTTGGTGTGCGTGGCTTAGAGTTTTTCAGAGTCTTTCTCCCCGTCACTGCTCAAAAGTTGTGGTTCTTGATTCAGTCTGCTTTACTGTCTCGAGCACTGTGCACGTATATTCCAAAGATTGCCTTGCCGTCTGTGGAGATGTCACGTTCAGAATGTCTTTCACGTCCGGAAAAAGGTCACACATGCAGAACTACTAGACAGGGTCCAACAGTCTGCCAGAGTAAGGTATTCAGAGAAGCGGGTGTCATTATTGGGGTGTGTAGTAGTGTAGTGACCATGCTGTATCCTTCCCGCGCGAAAAACTTCTGCACGGATCTACTGACTGCCATTGGCTTTGATGTTGGTTACTGTACGTCTGCGCTAAGATGCATTAATTTGATGGAAAACAAAAAGCTGGTCTTCGTGTAATGATTGAATCATGGACTCTCACAAGCTGCTTGACAGTGACTATGACTGTGATGGACCTCGCAAACCTGCTGCCTCAAAAGCTGCTGGCGCAAAAACAATGCCTACACCCCATCTCTTAACTAGAGAAGACGCCGAGGTCAAATAGAAACAGGCGAAGTTGAAGGATGGAGAAAAATTGACTCAAATGATGGTGGGCAGCAAAGACGTGTAACGAGACGCGCCACTGTCGTCAATCCTGCTCCAGTAATACCGTTATCGATGCCCCTCCGTCGGCCGGCATAAAGCACAGCACGACGATGGGGCATTTTTTCACTTGGCCACCCGGACCAAGCGCGATGCGATTGACAGCCCATACGGGATCTTACGTCGCTCGCACCGTACCCATAAAGAAAAGCAAAATGCCCCAGTACCCACCGACAGTTTAGCAGCCCTACGGGACTTCCGCCGCACCATCAATGGAGCCGGGGACCACCGAGACTGCAACAGATCAGCGGCCTTCAAGGACTTCTGCTTCACCGTCGCCCATCTCAGTGGTATAGAAAGCCCAGGTAGTAACCAACAGATTGGCGGCGTTGAAGGCTGATGCCGTTCCGTCGGTACTACCTGGGGACACCAAGGTTCCAACAGGTTGGCGACACTCGTGGATTTATGCCGTCCCGTCAAACCCCTCGGTGTCAGTCCTTGCCCCAAGAGAGCCCAACAGATCGGCGGCTTTGAAGTCTTATGCCTCTCCGTCAAGGCTTCCTGGGGACGCTGGGGTTGCAACAGGTTGGCGGCACTTGTGGACTTACGCCGCCCCGTCGCTTTCCTCAGCGCTCGCATATGCCCCAAGCTAGACCAACAGTGCAGCGGCATTGAAGACTTATGCTTTTCCGTCTGTCCGCCTGGGGAACACCAAGGTTCCAACAGGTTAGCGGCACTTGTGGACTTATGCCGCCCCGTCGGAGCCTTCGGTGTCAAGGAACACGCCCACCGGAAGGCAAAGCGATTAGCGGCACTCGTGGACTTACGCCGCTCGCTCGACCCTCGTAGCGTTATGGAAGGCAGACAGATTGGCAGCATTGAAGGCTTACGCTGCACCGTCCGCTTCCTTAGCGTCGCCCACCAGATTACCAAGCGATGGGCAGCACCCGTGGACTTACGCTGCTCGCTCAGTCTTCTTGGTGTTATGGAAGGCAGACAGATTGGCAGCATTGAAGGCTTACGCTGCACCGTCCGCTTCCTCAGCGTCCCGGATGAGATTAAGGACGTCCCAAGTCCATGAGCGAAGGAATGAAGCAGGTCGACAACCTGTAGGCCACGCGTCAGCAAGAGCAGAGGGCGGTATGGAGAAGGTTGAGAACATGCCATGAAGAGTAACTGACGGCCTTCCCGTCGCGTAAGCATAGAGTAGAGGAGCATATATGAAAGAAATAGCTCGAGTAAGGACGACGATCGTGTCTCCTGCACTACCTGTAAGAATGAGCTCCAGAGCGGGTAGGCTGGTCTAGGTACGTACCATGTCAGGATCTGTGGCGTCACTGAGGTGAGTGAGGTACTAGACGCGACTATGATGAGCTCGAATGCTAGCTAGATCCGGGCGAGTGCGGTGGGCGAGATGGCTGAGGTCGCTCAAAGCCGACAGCAAACTTGAATGCGATGAGCTCGGGGGACTAGCTAGAAGGCTAGTCGTGGCGTACGAGAGGAGAGGTAGCTTGGTGTCGGTGGTAGAGGTAGGGCCGGTAGGAGGAAGAATGCAGGTAAGACGACCTCGTTGACGTGTTGTGGGTGGGGTGGCGGGGTAGGATCCGTCACCGCGGACATGCAGGTGAGGTATGGTGAGGAGAGCTCAGTTAGGATGGATCTAAACACAGTGTCAGCGCGGGCACAGTCAATGAAAAGGTAGGTTGCACGTCTTGGAGGGCACTGACAGCTGAGGTGGTCGGTAGACGAGGGAGGTGGCCGAGTCACCAAAGGGATGTCAGATGGAGCCGGGGGGGTGATCAGGCAACCCAGGCAAGCAACAGCAGCATGCGGTCAAGATGTTCGACGGAAGTTGATGTAGAGCGATGCTCGTGCGAGTAGAGTCACTGCCTAGTTGGAGGCAGGAATGGAAGGTAGAGGTAGGATGAGGTGGATCCAACCTTGAGAGTTGAGGTCAGGCTAGGCGCGTTGAAACAGCAGCACGCGAGCGAGAAACTTACCTCGAGACCTGGTGATGGTGAACAGTAACGGGAGCAGCAGCAGCGATGTTGCCGTGATGGAAGCGAATTAATGATGATTGTTACTGTGACTGTCTGAGTAGGAGTTGGGGGTTGGTGGAGTAGAATGAGATGTGGAGTGTGGTGGAAGTTGGTGGAATTTGATGGAATTGATGAGGACGTGACTGGATGATGTTGATATGCTGCTTGTGAACTGGAATTGTTCAAATTATGTCGCGACTGCTCGCGTTAGCCAGTCTTGGCATAGATGGCGTCGGCAGTACCCGGAAGATCTCCCGTTAGCGGCTCTTGGCAGCCCCTACTCGTAAAAGAGTTGGTCTGCGAGACTGCGAGAGCTTGAACATAACATAAGGTACTTCTCTCAATTCAATAAACGATCTGACTGCTACCACTGTCCTAATATGATCATGACTATCGAATGCTAAGGCATATCGCATGAATCGTGCGTCCCGTTGACTGAGGTTTCCTCTCAATCCTGGTCTGCTTCCCGCAACGCCTTTCCTACCAAGCTGGACCTCTACATGATGAATACAGCCAATGCAGTAAGCGAAGGACTATAGAATGGCAAAGGCTCATCGGGCACCAATGTGAGACCGGCCATCGCCTGCCCGTCATGCTCGATCCTGGATGAGGCATGAACAATCGCATTTTGGACCATAGCGAATAGCTACTTCTCCTGTATCCGGTCGCGGGCGAGATGGCTAAAGACTACCCGAAGCTCCTGTTCTGCCTCAGCTACACATCCGACATCTTCGAAGGACCCAATGTCGATTGTCGATGCGAGTAGATTTTGAGAGCGACGAAAAGCCGTTAAGCTGTCGATAAAAGTATTCGTTGCTGCGTAGGCTGCTTGCCCGCGGGTTCCAACGATGCTATAAAGTGATGCCAGCATGATGAAGTACTCAAACCCTGGAAGACAATGACGTAGGCTCCACGCGCCTTCCACCCTGGGTCCCACTACGCTGGTCCAATCGTCGAAGGAGGATTTTCGAACAGAACGTCCTACCGCCGACAGTCAGGTAACAGCTCAAGCAGACGGGAGCCAAATGACCTGACGCGGAGCATTATGGCACCATGAAACATCTTTTGTTGGTGGCATCGTCCCTTGGATCCCATTTATGAGGTCCTCTAATTGCGCTTGATTGCTTACGTCGCACTTTCGGACTGCGATAGGAACGCCATTGTCGAGAATGTCTATATCTTCGACAAGTGCGTGCGCTGAAGCGCTGCTAGAACCACTGCGCGAGACGAGCACGATGTGTTTGGCACCGTTCTTGGCAAGCCAGGATGCCAGTGACCGTCCTATTCCTCCGGTGCCGCCCGTGATAGGGTACGACGCATCTGCATGCGCTATTGTTGTGTAAATGAGAGGTGGTAGTGCCTATATGGCATGTTTCGGTATGAATCCACCCGGCACACAGACTTTGGAACATTATCTGTACGACCTCGTCGCCATGGCTTCGGATAATATTCTTTCCCATATGCTTCCCGCCTTGCATGAGGCTCATGGCGATTTGTATCTCAGACATCCCGAAGGAGGTGATGGGCGAGACGGCTTCGATAGCACTGGTCCGATAAAGCTCAAGTACCTCAGTCAGAAGCTTAATGAAAATGTCTGGCTCGTACTTTGCCACGACTGTAAGGTCAACGCCCTCGAAGGTTTCCGAGCCGAGAAATCTCTTCACCTCGTGGTAGCTGTTTTGAACGGAATCGGCTTTACCGATTTCCACAAACCTACCCAATGGTGCAATACAACGCCATGATGCTTGCAAGCTCTCGCCGGCGATCGAGTTCAGCAAAACATCGACGCTAGTGTTGTTATTTGCGCGGAGAATGCCAGATTCAGTATTAGTGTTTCGGCTCGAAAGACTGTTGACTTTCAGGAATGCCATAAGTATTCTTCACGAAATCCCCTTTATCCGCAGAGCCCAAGGTAATCAAAATCTCGGCACCACAAAGCTGCGAAAGCATGATGGCCGCTTGGCCCACGCCGCCGGCAGCAGCATGAATCGGGATTGACTCTCCTTTTTACAAACGGGCTCGCAACTTTCTGGTGCCGGGATCCTTGTACAGTGTGCCGTACAGAAGATGACTGGAATCGTTGCTGCTGTCGTGAAGCTTATCTCGTCTGATATCCTTGGTAGAAGAAGGGAAAATGTGCGTGTTCGGCTGCCAAGTTTCCCAACCAAAGGGCCGCAGACCCAGTCGCCAGGGCTCAGGTGGGCAACGTTCTTACCGACTGATGCAACAACACCGCTGCATTCGGAGTCAAGCCCTTGGCAAGGGACTTGACCCGTCCGATCATCACGTCTCTGAAATTCAGCTAAAGTGGCGTTAATAAAAGACGAGTGGCTTAGAAATCTTGTGCGATTATGCCACTTACACCTGCAGCCTTGGTTTCAATCTCCTCCTCTTCTTCGCCAATGTCACACCCAAACTTGTCATCATCTGCGAAATAGAGGCTATCTAGGCAACCTGGGGTTCCGATCTCTAACTTCAAGTGCCGTTCATGTTGCACAAAATTCTGAGGCTGAGGGCTAGCTCCCATGGTCTCCCGCAGGACATGGTTATCTCTCCCGTCAGCTTGTAGCATAGATCACGTGTTAGGCCCAGATCATTGTTCGAACCCTTGGTTGGCAGCTTAGTGGCCATGATTTCGATTATCTCAATGTCAGGTCTAACTTCAGCGATTCTTTCGTCATTATCAAACACTGCGACTGTCGCATTCATTGCATTCGTCGCCTCGCTTGTCTCCGCCGATGCGAAGACTCGGAGTTGGTCCCCGGGCACCCTCTCCGCACGGTGCGAGATACGAAGACACTTGACGTAAGTTGGAACGCGTAAGCTGATATCGGAAAGTTCGGCGCCGCACGTTGCGAAGACTGCAATGTAGAGGCGCGAACCTAACATGATGGGGTGCACAATGAACCGAGTCTGATGATGGTGAGGCATCAAGGCTGCTGTGTCTGGGACAACCAGCGTCCCAGCACATAGCCCAGCGTTCGCCTTGGCCTCAATTATGTTTCGAAATGAGGACCCGTATTCCATACCTGATCGTGACATGACATCATATGCCATTTAGCAGTCCAGACGTACCTTGCAGGCGACCTCTTGTGCCGAGACGAGTCTTGTGTAATCTTGTGAGCGATCTTTTAGCATCCGCTGACCGTTAATCTCGTTCGCATTTTGCTTGTCTTGCACGACCAATATAAAACCTGAACAGTGTTCAGACCAACCGGTCCCATCTGTATGAGAACAGACACAGAATTCGTCCCAGGTGCTTGATCTGTCCTTGGACCCATCTGCACGGGGTCGAAGCGTGAAGGAAAGCTCCACCTAGGACGATTGCGTAAGTATCAATGATTTTTGACAGAGAACACCCTGAAGTTGTAGCTGTGTGATTCCCCAACCTTGTGGTCTCGCATAGTCGCTCGCTGAAAGACCACTTCACAGGCCATTGACACATAAGCCGCGAATAAAAACACGACATTGAACTGAGTAAGATGATGCGAAAGCCATGGGATTTCCGATAAGCGGATGACCCTTCTCCACCGCGGTTCCGACTCCTCGAAGTCCTCCACTAGCACACCGAATAGTTCATGCCCGGGAAAGCGGCGGAACCGATTGTTTTTACTGATCCGAGTCTCGTGCCAGGATCGTTTTGTGTGCAGCCATGGATACTGAGGTCAGTCAGAAAGCAATATGTAAGGTTTATCAGGTGGTGAATGGTACAGATCCCGAAACTCAAGCGGGAATTCTGTACAGTGCAGGGCTCCTGCCGTTCCAAGAAGACTAGGGGCGGCGTCCGAATCTCGTAGCAGGGTGGATAGGTATCTAGGCGAGCTGCCCGAATACGACTTCTGGAGTTGAGGATCTCCTGGTGCTTTGAGGCTCGAGTGAGGCCCAATTCCCATAATCAGATCGATGTTTGATTCAGACACATCGTCGTTTCTTCCCCAACACATTTTGGTGGTAATTTGTGAAAACAAACCGAGACTTGTTGAGTTCTGACACCAATATTCAGCCTCTAAGTCTCCCAGAGAACTTGCTTGCCTCTCAGTGAGGAAGAAAACGTGGGCTTGACTCAAGGCACGATTCGGTCTGATGCCGCCCAGCGTGATTGGGTACTCGGCCTCGATGTCCCTCCTATGATGCGAGTGGTATGCGATATCCACCTTGAGTCTCCTGACAAAGACGTCGGCATCTGTCGCGAGCTTTTGCAATGAGTCCACCGCGTCTGAATCTCCCAGCACCGTGATTAGCGACGGACTATTGATGCACGCAGTTACGGCTTTTCCCTCGGAGACCGTTCAAAGCAGGGAAGTTACTTCGGCAACAGTGGCACCTATTGTAGCATGGCACCGCGAGCTGCACGTTTCGACGCAAATCCTCCGCGGTGATATGCCACCGCCGTGCACGAAAATAGAGACACTGCTCCAACAGCATAAGCAGCTGCAATCTCGCCACTGGAATGTCCTACTACTGCAGCTGGGTTGATATTCCAGCTCGCAAGCAGCGAGACTAGAGCAATCTGGATGGCCGTGGTAGCTGGTTGGTTTATGTTCGCGAGGTTGATGAGGCCGTTCTGATCGTTGCTCTGTAGCACTTCGAGTGGCTTCAGGAATATCATATGTCCTCCACCGCGATATCCAATCGCTCGGTGGTCATAATTGTAGGAGCATCCATCAGTGCCGAAAAGTCTAGTGAAATTAGCAAATACAGCACGCCCGAGGGGTCTGGAGACCTCACACTAGCATGCTTATAGCAATCATCTTTTCGGGACTCAGAAGGATGTATACTTTGACATGCCAAATGGAGTGCCGTGAGACCCGAACAGCACGCAGTGTCTATTGCTACGCTGGGGCCCTTGAGGTTATTGATGTATGAGATTCTGTTGGCTAGGAAGCTCATCACATTGCCAGTAGTTTGTTATACGGGGCCACTTTGGATGTCCTTATTGAGGAGATTCTGGTAGTCAGACATAGAGCCGCCCACGAAATACCCGAAATCTTGGTCCACGATTTCGTTTAAGGGTATTCCTGCTATTAGGAGAAGTAATCATTGTTAGCTTTTTCGTTGGGTACCACATGCTTGGGGCTACTTACCATGTTCTAAAGCTTCGTAAGTTATTTCGAGTAACAGTCCTTGCTGCGGTTCCATCGCCTAATAAGGTTTTTCTTAGTTGGTGCTGCTGGATGTGAGTGTGAATCCAACACAAACACTGGCTTCGCTCCGCCTGATATCGAAGAATGGGGCGTCGAAAACCCAACATCTACTCTCGGAAAGTGCGCGCCTTTTCCATTGTCTGCAAGTATAATAAGTGCAAATCCTTCAATTGGAGCAGGGTTACCTACACTACCATGGTTGGAAGTATTATGATGCCGGTAATTTGCCCCGTTGATTCGGTCTTTGGGGAACTGCGACCAGACGCTCTTCCGGCTGCAACACGTCTCCCAGAGAGCCTTAACACTGGAAGCATCTCCAGGAAAGCGGGAGGACACTCCAAAGATAGCAATGGGCATAAAGGTTTCTGGCGAGGGACGTTGCCCCGAGCAGCGATTCAAGGCATGCCTCTCACCAAGGTCTACACCAGGACTCGCGTCTGGCATGATAGAAGCGTGCTTCGGTTCTTGTCGGAAAAATGAACAGTCAGGTGCCTGGGCAACTTCTTGCGGGATCTTTAGACAAAGACTAGAAAGCTACGACGCCTGTCGAGAGAAGACTGACGGTGTATCAAATTAGAAGTGTAGGAGTGTAGGCGTAAAGGACGACTGAAGACTGAAGGTTGTACGACCGGAAATAGCGGGCCAGGTTCAGCTTACTCTGGCCACAGGATCAGCGCCTTGAACTCCCACCGATACGGAGATGGTAGAATCAGCATCGGAGAAGCCCACCAATGGGGATCTTACCACGGAGGTCTCATAAAGAGGCAGACTGGTGGGTCTAAGATAAGACTCTTGATGTTGACCAGCTACTGCCAAGAGTCCAAGGTTGTGCTGTCAAATCTGTAAGGTCATTGAGATTATCCTTGCCTTCAACACCAGTCTCCAGCAGCGGTAAAGGATGAGAATATCACGGCGTAAATGAAAGAGAAATACGGGAATGGCGGCGAGTGTCACTCAAAATCTGCCAGATCCCGAAGAATGCGCAAGGACAACCTCGACGGAAAGGAGCACGAGTTCGAGTGAAGCATGCGACCAGTTGGCAAGAAGACCTCAATTCCACAGTCTCGACCAACTATTAATACGCTGGCGTCGATGTGACTGTGAACGTGACCACAACTCCTGAAATGCTCGAAGCAAGACCAAAGTCGGTTCCACGATGTCCCTACTACCCCTCGGGCAAGCAAGGTGGCCAATGGGAGCCTCGCTCATGGACGCTTGAGTGAGAGGAAGATCAATACTGACCAGATGATTGAGGTGGACATTTGCAGCATGTTGTTTCATCCTCAACGCTTCAAACGAGGCTTTGTTCAGGACCGGTGAAGCCCGAATTGAAGAGGGGCTTCTAAGGCGGGAACCCCTGCGCGAATACCCTTTCCCTGTACGCGTAAACAATCTGAGACTCAGATTCTGAGTCCTGACATGTACACACATCCAATGCGTTCGACAGGGATTGCTTCCGAGTGAAGAGCGGGAGCCGTCTAAAACGCGCCCAACCTCGCACCCTAGGCCCTGAAGTAATATGCTCGAGATGGCAGGAAGACGTTTCTACTAACATGGACCCTCAGACAGCCTTAGAGCGGCTTTGAAGCGGGCGCACAGAAGAACTTATAAACAACTATCGCCTGAGCCAGCAAATCCCGACTACATCGAACATCTCGAGATCTTTGGCAAGTGCTGTCTAAGACGTACGCCTGCAACGAACGCCACGTGTGACTGATTACGCTGTAATTGAGAGAACCAGCTAGGTTATTTGGTATAGACCAAGCGCAAGTTCGGGAATCGTACGCCCTCACACCTAAAGGTTAAGTAAGGGTACAGAAGAGTGACAGAAACGCAGCGATGCTTGCGCATACCCACACTAATGCCCTGAATTCTCTTTTGCAATTTCAGAGTTTCTTTCGATAGAGTGACGCTCTTGTTTACACTGTGTAAGCGAGTGAGTGTGCGACAGCGATTGGTTCAAGTATCTCTAGATCGCACATAAATTGGACACAGAATCTCTAATCTGCTCTGAACTCCTGCGCAGCCACTCTGCCAAAAGTTGATGTCAAAGTTGACTTCGCTCAATCTCGCTCGAAATAACACATGGCGCTTAACGGGGCGAACCCCACAGCTCATAGATCCCGGTCATTGTAAGTACTTACAGACAGAACGGAAAAGCCTCAGATGCTTGGCGCACCCACGTGTCTCTCTTCACGGTCTTCAATCGTTGCATTGCGCAAGCAGAATCCAGCTTCGCCGGGCTGGTGGAGTCTCACCCTCTCAATGTAGCTGTATGATAGCACGAAATGACTTAGACTGGAAGAGTGGGGAGAAGAATGGTAAATGTATTTATATTAAAGGGTTCATACCCGTCGTGATAATCTCAAGAGCAATGTCTTTCTCTCTTCCTCAGCGTGCTGCCAGCATCTTATGTATCGCTCTCATCATCGGATCTTGCTTCTCTTCTCCCACAGCTAAGCCAGCCATTCTACGAGCTATTCATAGCGCCGAATATGACAGATCCTCCGACCTTCGGGCTCGTGACTCAAATCGATACCCGGAGCTCGACTTACAGACTCAGGGAAAGCTGATGTACGGGGGTTCTCCAGGTATGCGTACCGCTTTGCGCTAGCGTAGCCCAAAGAGGCGAAGCGAACTCATCTTTCTCAGAGAATGGAAGCCGTATCCTTGCCAACATGATGCTCTACGCTCCAGACGGCCTGTTAATGGTGTTACTGGAGTACTTCGACCATCTCACCTCGGCCATAGACTGCTGGGGGGACGATGGAACTATGTCGTTAACCTTCAACTCCACTCAAGCTTATGAGTACGCTTTGCAGGCCTGGGGATTTGTCAACGCCAATGCCAATGGCAAATTCCTGCTCATCGCCAACCACGCAGGGTGCGGACCAGATGAGGAACGACAAGCTTACATGTGCGCGCAGTACCCAAATCCGCCGGAGGCACTACACACTGACCATTCGTTGCAGTATCACCTCAATTAGAGAAGATGCCGCATCTCTCACGACATACTTAGCCGCAAATGTGGCTCCGTGGTCTGACATCGGGGGCTCTTACGACCTCCATTTCGGGCATATCGTGACTAGTCGTCATACTCCTGAACGACGAGGATTGATAGAGAAGCTCAAAGGTAACTTCGATGAGACCAAAACCGCGGATTTTGATCCGGAATTAGGACATCCCGGTGAGGTTAGAAATATCTGGCATGATGACAAGTATGTCAAGCGAACTCTTCTATCTCTCAACCCACTAAGGCCAGATGCAGTCGTCTGATGCTGGATTGTATCGACTGTTTCGTGGCTGGAAGCTTTCATTTAATAGGTCACGTCAAGGTATGACTATCCTACAGTTCTTTCGAAAAGCTGCTAACTAGGAGCGTTTGAGACACACCACTGGGATGTTGAAGAGGCTACATTGTCAGCCAGTCCCAAGGCTTTCAACGCGACGGTGGAACTCCAAGCGAAGATCACTAGAACCGATAAGCTTGACAAGCTCTCAGACAAGATCGAAGAAAAAGCAGACCTGTTCTCAATGCCAGTTCCCGATCTTGGAATCGAGATCCCCAAAGTCCTGAAGCTCGGCCTTACGCTCTCCTACCAAATCGGATTCTCAACGAAAGTAGCGGGATCGGCCACATTTGTCCTCGGTGCGACAACAAGCCTCCCAGATGATGCGATCATCACGGTAGATCTGAAGGACCTCCAGAAAAGCTCTTGGACTGGCTTCGAGGGCGCAGCTTTGGTTCCCATATTTGACGTCACGGAGCTAAGCGCAAGTGTCAAATTCGCGGTGTTTACGCAGGTCGACCTTGCATTCGGCATCGACATAATAGGACACGACAGCCTGGACGTGGAGTTGAATCTGAAGATACCACAGCTTTCTACAAACTTCGCTGCTGGTTACAGTAGGTTTGGCTCTGACTCCTCCGCTGTCAACGACGTTGCGCTAAACTCTCCGTTCCTGTAGAAGAAAAAGGCTTTTGCAACCAGGACGATGGCGCTTTGATGACCGGGGTCATCGCCACGACGGCGCTAGCTATCGAGCTCTGGCTCGAGGTTAAGTCCATAATCGAAAAGAAGAAGAATGATCTCTACTCATACAAGTTCTTCAACCTCACAAAAACGCTCGACGAGCATTGCGCGCCTTTGTCAATACCGGGGCTCACCATCGAAACGATCCCGAGCGTATCAGAACTCTTGCCAATTCCGACGCAGTTGATTACGCCCCCCGTCGATCGTTAATTACCATTTTAGAGGAAGCGGGGAGCCTTTTTCATAGACTTTTATCTTGATTGCCGTTACGAACATAGCCCCTAATAGTCCGAGAAATGCTTTAGCTTCATCGATACAATATAGAGTAAAGCACTGTACAAGTCTCATGGTATCATGAGGAGTTGGTTGTTGAAGTAGATTTCGCTGTCGGTATCTATCTTAGGCGCATGCTGCCCTTCACCTTGTCCCTCATAGCCTGCAGCCTCGCAGTTCCTCTATCCAACACCATTTCGGCGAATTCACCCTCGCCGTCACAATCCTCCGAATATCGCCTCTTTATATTTAGATACTTTGATCTCTCTTCATCATGTTCTCCGATCGGCACAACGATACCTGCGTACCTCATGGTAATCGCGTTAAGAAGAATCCGGCAAGTGCGACCATTTCCGTCCAGAAAAGGGTGGATGACAACGAAATCAGCACATGCCCACGCCGCAAGACAGAACGGATCTAGAGCACCACGCTGCGTGGCCTCTTCAATCTTGTTGTTCAACTCCGTAACAAATCGGCTCATTGCTTTCGGGACCATTTGCGATGCAGTGAAATGGGTACCACCAGCGTTAACCTCTGCGCCCATCTGTTTCGAGCCTGGCTGCCGTACGTGGTTGCGATATTTACCAGCATATTCTTGCCAAGGCGTATCGTACTTTGGATCAGAGACATTTGTACACAATATCTTATGCGTCTCCCTTATTAATTCTTCAGACAGTGGCCGTTGTTCGATGACAAAGCTATTGGTAAGAAACCACAAAGCTCTTGCATGCTGAATCACCTCCCACCTCTTTCGCAGGATATGGTTCTCAGCTTCTTGGGCACTGCGCTTGGCTTCGATGTAGTTCTCGAGCTGCATCTGATAGTCATCGTCCCGTTCACCAACGTCAACCTCCTGGCCCTTGAAAATCCGATCAACCATTTTTATCGTCTCAGCTAAATTCAGACCCGCTCTCTCGATCATGTTCGAGCCGAATATCACCAGCTTCATATCATCTTGTATGCATTGAGACATGATCTCCGCTGTCTTCTCGGGATTATCTCTTCTGATACCCTGGATCTCATTGAGATATTGTAGGGCTTCATTGAATTGTTCCTGCGGCCTTGATTTTCTTGAATAGAATAGCCTTGTATCACTCATACGAATAGTAAAGTTGAATTTTTGCTCTCCTGCCTCCGAGTTTCCCCAATTTGCCCATCTTCTCCGCAATGTTTTTCGCAGCGTGTCACGGTAAGTTTCCTGGCCTTCTCTCCCCAATGGCGAGTCTGGTGAAGTGGGAGATCTGAGTGCATATTGGGAGGAACTGCTCTCGCCTGCTTGGTTTGTACTGATGGAAAGATTGCTGAATGTGGGGATTGGGGGTCTTGAATGGCCGCGTGATCGTCGGACTGGAGAGCGCTCAGGACTTCGTCTGGGGGATATGTTTTCCATAGTGGTTTGAAGATTGTTAGCTAAGACAAAGTTGAGATGGCTCTGAGGACGGCGTAAAGTGGGATTTGGCATCGGATCAGCGAATAAATGAGAGCTTCAGAAAGCTTAAAGTGAGCTAGGTACAGAGAAGTCGCAGAAGTATATACTTGATTTTCAAGAAATTTGAGTTAATTTGAGTGGAATTACGTTTTCCTTCCTTACTCTTTAATCTCGATAGTCTTTTTTACAATTACTAACAACGATATAATAAGACTACGTAGCTTTAGACTGAGTTTTCACGTGATTCTAATATCTACTACGCTGTTATATTTAAGTTAAAAGTCTTTATAGCGAATAGTAGTATAACTGCGAAAAGTATAAAGTTAAATAGTCGCGATTTATATCTTAGAAAATAAATCTATAATTGCTCGCTATAAGAAGATTAATAAAAGAAGAATATAAGATCTATATATAGATAAATAGAAAACTCTATAAACGAAGACTTTCTCGAGAGTTATAAGATACTTCTTATTATATTTAACTATATATAGTAGATAAGTTTAATAAAAATATCTAAAATAATAATTTAAAGCGATAATAGTCTTATAATTCTACGATTTTATTTTAAAGAGTATAAAAGTAATTAATTTACTAGAGAACTAATATAAATATATCTTCTTTTAAAATATTTATTCTCTTTAAATATATATATATCTCTTAATATTCGCGTAATATTACGAACGTATTTATATTATAATTAAAAACTTAATTATTATAATATAATATTAAAACTCTTCTTTTATTATTATTTTTACTTTTAAATTTATAATTAAATTTATATATTAATTTAATAAATTAAAATATCTTTATTTTAAATAACTTTAATTCTTAAATATTCTAATAGTTTATTTTATAGTTATTATATAATATAAAAATATTATATTTTCTTAACTTATAAAAATATTTATCTATAAAAAATTAGACGAGTAATATTACGAATTTAATATACTTTAAAGAATTCTTATTATTTAAATAGAGATTTACGTTCTTTTAACGCTTTTAATTACTAGTCGAAAAGATATAATATATTTTATAAAATATTTTATATTAAGTTATATTATATTATACTCGAATATAATATAAATAGAGTCGAATATTATATTATTTTTCTAATATAAATTCGAGATTTTAATAATATATATTACGATATAATATATCTAGAATATTATATTATAAAATAATATATATATAAAAAAACTCGACTAGAATTTCTATATTTAAATATATTTATTCGATAAATTCGATATAATAGCTATTACTATTATATCTATTATTATTATATCTAATATCGAAATATAACTCTTATATATTCTAGTTATTATATTTTTTAATTATCTAATTTTATATTATATTTAAAATCTAATCTCGAAGAGATTTAGAGAATTAATTTATTCGTTCTATATATTATATATCTAATATTTTAATAGCTATTACTATTATAACTATTACTATTATAACTACTACTATTATAGCTATTACTATTTATTATTTAAATAATTTATTATTATATAATAGTTATAATAGTAATAGTTATAATAGTAATAGCTATAATAATAATAGCTATAATAATAATAGTTATAATAGTAATAATTATAATAATAATAGCGATTATAATAATAGTAGCGATTATAATAATAATAGCTATAATAGAAGTAGTTATAATAGTAATAGCTATAATAGAGATAGCTATAGTAGATAGTTATAATAGTAATAGCTATAATAGTAATAGCTTCGTTAACTAGAATAATAACTAGAATAACTACTTATACTTCTAAATATAGAAATTCTAGTCGAGATATCTTATATATATATTATTTTATAATATAATATTATAGATATATAAGTAAAGGTCTATAAATTAAATTTATAAAGTTGAATTTTTCTAAGTTAAATCGAATTTTAGCTTTAGCTCTAAGTTAAATCGAACTCTAATCGCTTACTATACGTTTTTAATCTATATATAAATATATATATACGAAGAGAGACGCGTTAAGATCTAATTAGAAAGGTATATCGAGTATAAAGAATTAATTCGTAATAATTACTTATAAAAAATAGAGAAAGACTATATTCTTATAATAAGAAGTATTAAAATATCGAAAAGAAATAAAGATAATATATTAATTAATAATGTAAATTTCATATTATCTTCTATCGTAGTAAAATCTTTTAAATAATAAAATAGCTATTAGAGTAAGATATCGAATAGTTTTAATTCGTTTAAATATATATTATTCGATATTTCTTTTATAGAGATCTAATTAACTATAATTATCGTAGTAGATTCTTCTCTTATAATATTATTATAGTAATATATTATATTAATATAATAAGAATAATAAACTAAGTTATAATAGTATTCTTCGCTTATTAAGTAATAATTTAATATAAAATCGTAGAGAGTATATAATATGAGATCTTAGAGAGCTAAGTCGTATTTTTAACGATAATAGTCTTATTATTACTTAATTTCTTCGTAGTATTCTCTATAGTATTCTTCGTAATATTCTTCGCATTTATCTATTATAGTTTCTTCTCTTACTTCTTAATATAGTAGAGATAATAGATTAAATTATAGTAGTATTCTTTATTTTTATCTATTATAGTTTCTTCTCTTACTTCTTAATATAGTAAAGATAATAAACTAAGTTATAGTAGTATTCTTCATATTTATCTATTATAGTTTCTTCTTTTACTTCTTAATATAGTAGAAATAATAAACTAAGTTATAGTAATATTCTTCGCTTACTAAGTAATAATTTAATATAGAATCGTAGAGAGTATATAATATAGAATCTTAGAGAGCTAAGTCGTATTCTTAATACTAAGAGTCTTATTACCGCTTAATTTCTTCGTAGTATTCTTTATATTCGTCTACTATATTAACTTCTCTTATATTAACTAAGTAAATTAATATAAGATCGTAAAGAGTAAGTCTATTATATTACTACTACTAATAACTATCTTCGTAATATTCTTCGTAGTATTCTCCGTATTCGTCTATTATAGATTCTTCTCTTATTTAACTAAGTGCGAGAATATCGAGAGTAAATATATTTATATTAATGAAATTAGTAGAATTAATAGAATTAATAGAATTAATAGAATTAATAGAATTAATAGAATTAATAGAATTAATAGAATTAATAGAATTAATAGAATTAATAGAATTAATAGAATTAATAGAATTAATAGAATTAATAGAATAATAAAAGAAGAATAGTTATATAAATAGATAAAAGAATTATTATTCGATTTCGAACGCGTTTAATATAATTATAATATTTAAATATTAGTTTAACTTATCTATCGCTAACTTAAGAGAAGTATATAGAAGAGAATATATTCGTTCGAGCTCTTTTTAAGAGTCTTTTAACGCGTTTATAAGTAGTAGTAGATAGCTATTAAGCTCGCTTACGATCTTAATTACTAGTAATAATAGATTTACTAAGAGATAGTCTAGAGATATTAATAGAGACTTTAAGAGGCGAGTAAAAGAGATATATATATCTAAATTAAACGCGTTTAATATAATTATAATATTTAAATATTAATTTAATCTACTTATCGCTAACTTAAGAGAAATATATAGAAAAGAACGTATTCGTTTAGACTCTTTTTAAGAGTCTTTTAATACGTTTATAAGTAGTAATAAATAGCTATTAAACTCGCTTACGGCCTCGATTATTAGTAGTAGCGAATTCGTCGAGAGATAATCTAAGGGCGTTAGTAAGAGATTTAAAAACGAGCGAAAGAGATATATATCTTAGATATTTAGCAATATTTAGACGAGAGGTATTAAGAGTAAATATATTTATAATTAGTAAATTAATAGAATTATAGAAGAAATATAATTATATAAATAGATAAAAGAATTATTATTCGATTTCGAACGCGTTTAATATAATTATAATATTTAAATATTAACTTAATCTATTAATAGTAGATTAAACTTTATTATTTTTATATCGTTAGAAAGCGTATATTAAACTCTATAATTTACGAAATTATAAAGAAATAGTATTTATAGAGAGATGATTATTTTAGAGTATAAGACTTCTATATATAAATTTTTAATAAGAAGACTTAGAAGGGCTAGCGGGCTAACTTAGATAGTCTAATTAAAAGACGTAATAATCTTAAATTTATAATTAATTATATATATAAATTTAAGATTTTCTAGCTTAACTCTATCTTATTCTATTATATATATTAATTATATTATAATATATATTATTTAAATTTTATATTATATTAGATATATAATTATATAAATTTTAATCTTTTATATCTTATTAGAGTATAGTATAATAGATTAATATATTATATTATATTATATCTTTTCGATTAATACTTTTAATATAAGAATACGAGTAAAAGTCTATAAATTAAATTTATAACTATTTTTTTTTATTAGAGCTATCGAGTAAATTTGATAAGCGAACTTTTAATAGACGATATTTAAATTCGTTACTTTTAAATATTTATAAGACTAAATTTAGTAGTTCTTTATTTATCTAAAAGCTTATATTTCGTTCTATAATAAAAAAAAAAAATCTAATAATTTTAATAGAAAATATAAAAGTTATTCTAAAATTAAATAATATATATCTATTTTTTAATTAGAGCTATCCGACTATCAGCGATCTTTAATAAGCGAACTTTAATAAGCGATATTTGAATTTCTTACGCTTTAATAATTATAAGACTAAATTTAGAAATTCTTTTCTTATCTAAAAGCCTATATTTCGTTTTATAATTTAAAAAAAAAATCTTAAAATTTTAATAGAAAATAAAAAAGTTATTTTATATATTAATAATATATATCTATTTTTTTAATAAGAGAGGCGCGAAAGAGCGAGATTTTGATAATTACGGACTTAGTAGTAAAAATTACTAAATTAGATTTTTTTTCTTAAAAATTATAATCTAATTATAATTTTTATCTCGATAATTATAATCTAATTATAATTATAACTATTAAATTAGACTAAATCTAATTTAATAATTTAATATTACTATTTTAAGAAACCCCTTAGAAAGTCGTCTAGAATTCTATTTTTAGAAAAAAAATCTTAAAAATTCTATTAGTATATATAAAAGAATAAGATAGAGTTAAGCTATAAAATCTTAAATTTATATATATAGCTAATTATAAATTTAGATTCGCTACGCTCTTTAATTAAATCGACTAAATTAGCCCGCTAGCCCTTTTAAGCTTTCTTATTAAAAATTTATATATAAAAGTTTTATACTTTAAAGTACTTAGCTTATAATATATATAGTTATTTTATAATTTCTTAAATTATAAAGCTCGCTTTACGCTTTCTAACGTTATAAAAATTATAAAATTTAATCTATTATTAATAAATTAAATAAATATTTAAATATAATAATTATAATAATTATATTAGACGCGTTTGAGATTAGATAATAATTCTTTTATCTATTTATATAATTATTCTTCTTTTACTATTCTATTAATTCTACTAATTTTATTAATATAAATATAATTATCTTTAATATTCTTTATTTAATTAAAGCTTTTTATTAATATCTCTAGATTATTTTTTAGCGAATTTATTATTACTAATAATCGAGGCCGTAAGCGAGCTTAATAGCTATTTATTACTACTTATAAACGTATTAGAAAACTCTTAAAAAGAGTTTAAATGAATATATTCTTCTTTATATACTTTCTCTAAGCTAGCGATAAATAGATTAAATTAATATTTAAATATTATAATTATACTAAATACGTTTAATTTAAATATATATACTTCTTTTATTTATCTCTTAGAGCTTTTATTAATATCTCTAAGCTATTTCTTAACGAATTTATTATTACTAATAATCGAGGCCGTAAGCGAGTTTAATAGTTATCTATTATTACTTATAAACGTATTAGAAAACTCTTAAAAAGAGTTTAAATAAATATATTCTCTTCTATATATTTTTTTTAAGTTAACGATAGATGAATTAGATTAATATTTAAATATTATAATTATATTAAACGCGTTTAGTATTAAATAATTTACTTAATTAATATAAGAGAAATTATTATAATAGACGAATATAAAGAATATTATAAAGAAATTAAGCGATAATAAGATTTCTAATATTAAGAATAGACTTAGCTCTTTAAAATTCCACGTTATATACTCTTTATAATTCTATATTAAATTATTATTTAATAAGCGAAGAATATTATTATAATTTAGTTTATTATTTTTACTATATTAAGAAGTAAGAAAAGAAATTATAATAGATAAATATAAAGAATACTATAAAGAAATTAAGTGATAATAAGATTATTATTATTAAGAATACGACTTAGCTCTTTAAGATCTTACGTTATATACTCTCTATAATTTTATATTAAATTATTATTTAGTAAGTAAAGAATACTACTATAATTTAATTATTTTATATTAAATTATTATTTAATAAGCGAAGAATATTATTATAATTTAGTCTATTATCTTTACTATATTAAAAAATAAGAGAAGAAACTATAATAGATAAATGCGAAGAATATTACGAAGAAATTAAGTAATAATAAGATCTCTAGTATTAAGAATACGACTTAGCTCTCTAAGATCTTATATTATATACTCTTTATAATTTTATATTAAATTATTACTTAATAAGCGAAGAATATTATTATAATTTAATCTATTATCTTTATTATATTAAAAAGTAAGAGAAGAAACTATAATAGATAAATATAAAGAATATTATAAAGAAATTAAGCGATAATAAGACTCTTAGTATTAAGAATACGACTTAGCTCTCTAAGATTCTATATTATATACTCTTTATAATTTTATATTAAATTATTACTTAGTAAGCGAAGAATATTACTATAATTTAATCTATTATTCTTATTATATTAATATAATATATTACTATAATAACGTTATAAGAGAAGAATTTACTATAACGATTATAACTAATTAGATCTCTATAGAAGAAATATTAAATAATATATATTTAAATAAATTAAAATTATTCGATATCTTACTCTAATAGCTATTTTATTATTTAAATAATTTTATTACGATAGAAGATAATATAAGATTTATATTACTAATTAATATATTATCTTTATTTCTTTCTAATATTTTAATACTTCTTATTATAAGAATATAGCCTTTCTCTATTTTTTATAGATAATTATTATAAATTAATTTTTTATACTTAATATATCTTTCTAATTAAGTCTTAACGCGTCTCTTTTTATATATATATATCTATATATTATATAGATTAAATTAATTTTATAATAATAAAAGTAGATTAAAAACGTATAGTAAGTAATTAGAGTTTAATTTAACTTAGAGCTAAGACTAAAATTTTATTTAACTTAGAAAAATTTAACTTTATTTAACTTAGAAAAATGAAAAATTTAACTTTATAAATTTAATTTATAGGTCTTTACTTGTTAATATATAGTCTTTTAAGTATTTTAAAAGTATAATTAGTATATATAAAAGAATAAGATAGAGTTAAGCTTAAAAATCTTAAATTTATATATATAGCTAATTATTAATTCGTTAGATCTACGCTCTTTAATTAAATTAACTAAGTTAGCTCGCTAGCCCTCTTAAGTTTTCTTATTAAAAATTTATATATAAAAGTTTTATACTTTAAAATAACTAGCTTTTTATAAATGTTATTTCTTTATAATTTCGTAAATTATAGAATTTAATATACGCTTTTTAACGCTATAAAAATAATGAAGTTTAATTTATTATTAATAAATTAAATTAATATTTAAATATTATAGTTATATTAAACGCGTTCGAAATTAAATAATAATTTTTCTATCTATTTATATAATTATATTTCTTTTATAATTCTACTAATTTACTAACTATAAATATATTTATTATCTTTACTTCTCGCTCTTATATTATTAGGTTTATAAGATATATATATTTCTTTATTTATCTTTTAGAGTCTCTACTAATATCTTTAAACTATCTCTTAGCGAATTCGCTATTATTAATAATCGAGGCTATAAGCGAGCTTAATAATTATTTATTACTACTTATAAACGCGCTAAAAAACTCTTTAAAAGAGTCTAAATAAATATATTTTTCTTTATATACTTCTTTTAAATTAGCGATAATATCTTTTAATTTAGCGATATTATCTTCTAAAACGCGTCTTTCTTCTTTATCTTATTTTAAAGTCTCTTAACGCGTATTAGATCCTAAATATTATTAAAAAGAAGTTTTTAAATAAGAGAAAGATAATATAGAAAATTCTCTATTATAAGATTTATTATTAAACTTCTTTAATAATAATTCTTTTAATAGTTTATATTCTTTAATTTATCTTCTAATTTTTATTTAGATTCTATTTAATCTTTAATAAAACTCGCTAGCTATATTACGCGTTATCTATATATTATAAAGTTTATATAATATAATTTAAATCTTATAAATTAGATTTACGATTTCTATAATATAATATTATAAAAAGATAAGATAGTTAAATAATATTATAATAGTAAAAAGATTAAAGTTAATATATTTAAAATAGATAAGGTAGATAATATAGAATAAGATTATAAGGGTATTAAAATAAGTATAAACGATTTAATTAATCTTAGCGAGTATATTATTAATTAAATTCTTTACTCTTTAATATTAGAGATCTTAAATCTTATTAATAATTATAAAGAATTTTATCGTTATAGCGTTTAGTATAATAATATAATCTCTATAATCTTATAATAGATTATTATTAATTATTTAATTATTTTATATATATATAAAATCTAGAGAGTAATTACTATTTATATATCTACTCTAGCGCTTTTAAAGAGCGAAAAATTAATATTTAGCTAAATCTATATTATAAATAATATTTAAGATTAGTTTATAATACGATATAACTTTTTTTAATTAAATTTTTTATATTAACTTTACTAGATATAACTATTATAAATATATTAATTAAACGCTTTATTATAAAATAGCTATAATTCTTAAAAGTATTAATTTATATATTACTATTCTCAAATCGATATTTAAAAAGCTAAAGATCGATTTAGATATATAGAACTATAAGCTATTTTATAAGAATTTACGATATTATAATTCGCGTATCTATAATTATTTTATTTTAAATAAGATCGCTATCGCTTAAAAGAGTAATATAAATAATTTATTAGGCGTATTTAAGATTAAGAATATCTTAATAAAGACTCGAAGTAATAAGAGATTTAGTATTTTATATTAATATCTAGTCTATATACTTTTACGCTATTCTATTATCTTTTTATTTAACGAATAATTATAATATAATAATATATTTAATATAGACGTTATATTAAGTAGAAGTCTTCTTATCTATTAACGTAGTAATAATGAAATCGCTCTATAAGTTAGTAAAACTATTAGTCGAGATAGCTTTATATAAGTAACGCTTATCTTATATTATAGATCTATATTATTTATTTCTTCTATTTTATTAATTATTAACTTTCTATAGATATATAATATAGATTTATCTTAATAAGTTTAATCGTTTTTTTTATTACGATAGATTACTATAGTATTTTATCTACGATATCTATATAATTATTAAAAGTAATAAACTTTATTAATTAAAGATAAATTAGAAGATTATTTAGATCGATATCTATTAAGTAGTTATTAATATTTATATCGATAAAGCTATTATAAATAATTAGACTAGTAAATAATATATTATTCTCTCTTTCTTCTATTAAGAAGATCTATAATTTATAAAATAACTCTATTAGAATATTATTACTTTATCTATTAAATTCGATTAATTAAATCTCTTTATAACTTTTATTTATAACTTAAAATAAATTAAGATTATCGAAAATCTTTTATTTAGCGAATACGCTATTAATTAATTTAATCTAATTATTAGAATATTTAAATTAAAATTAAAGACTCTTATAAATAATATTCTAAAGAAGAAGATATTAGATATACTTCTATTCTTCTTACTTCTTATTATAATATAATAACTCTTTTTTATTTCTATTTAGTAGAGTAGTTTTTTAGATAATATATTAGTTAGATAATTAATATAGATTATAATCTTTAGAGATACTTCTAATACGATTTAATTTATTATATATCGTAATTTTTATCGATTAGCTTTATAGATTATTTAAAAAATTTCTTTATTCTTATAAGAGCGAAGTATAATTAATTAAAATATTAATTAATTTTAATTTTAACTAACTTTATAAGTAATAAATCGAGTTTTAGTCTATATTTATATTATTAAATTTCAAAAATAAGATCTATTATATATTTATATTTATATTCTTATTATTTTATATTTTAAAGATTAATTCTTTAGCGTTATTAAGATAAACGTCGTTATTAATATTAAGATCTCTAATTAAAATCTATTTTCTAATCTCTATACGATTATTATTAGATATATATTTTATAAAAATTATAATTAATATATTATTAGTAGAATAGATATTATCTCGTCTTATTAGAATTTAAATAAAAATATATATAATAAGTAGTTTTTAAAGAACTTTAACGACTATATTATCTTTAAATTAGACTTTAAATATTTTATATATTATCGATATAAATTTACTAAGATATTAGATAATAAATCTAAATAGAATTACTAAGTAATACTTTATAGTCTTTATTTATTAGCTAAGTATAACGCTTATATTAATATAAAGATTTATATTAATATTAAAGTTTATAAATATATTTTTAAATATATTTATAAAAATAGCGATTAGATTAGTTTTTAAATAGAGTATAAAGACGATATAAATTAAGATAATATAGATCTAGATTAGATAAATAAGATTTAAGAGTATTAAAATATATAATAAATAAGCTCTACGAAAGTCTATTAAAGAATTTTTAACTTTAAATTATATAATTATAATTCTTCTATTAAACGATTATCTATTTACCTTTCGAATTAATAAAATATAATATTTAATAATAATAATAATCTATTTTATATAGTTAATATAGAATATAAATATTAGATTAAGCTAATAGTTTTCTTTTAGCTAAATTAACGACGTTAATAGCGAAGATAAATAGAAGATCTTTTCTATATCGATCTATCGATATAATATATCTAGAAAAAGAATAAATAAGATATATTTAAATAGAGTTTATATTAGAGATATAGAGATATTATTAAAAGAATATATTATATTAATTTAAACGCTAAGAAGCTCTTTTATCTACGATATCTCCTTTTAAATATATTAAATTCTATATTTTTTAAAGATCTACGTATAATAAATAGTAATATTCTTTCTTTTTATTATAATATTTATATAATAAGAGATTTACTTTATAATAACGTCGAATAAAATTAAGTATTAAATAAAGTAACGATTTAATAAAGAGAATATTACTTATAAAATCTCTTTATAATAATTCTACTATAATATAAGCTCGATAACTCTTTAAATTTATAAAATAATTATAAATTAAGATATATAATTTTTTTTATTAAGTAGAAAAACTTTAAGTATAATATAAATAGCTTATTACGCTAATAATAATATTAAAATATTATAACTTTTTTTAATATAGTATTTCTTTTTTTATATATTAAAACTTTTCGCGTTAGATATATTTTTTCTTAGTAATTTCTTTAATAAATTAAAGTACTTTAAATTATAAAATAAGAAGATTTTCGCGTTAACGATAATTTTAAAATATCGCGATATTTTTTAATATAATATTCTTTTTTTAGCTACTAAAACTTTTCGCGCTAGATATATTTTTTCTTTTTTTATCTATAAATAATTTAATTCTTCTTTTATACTTTATATATATTTCTTAATTAATATTTATTATTCTTTATTTAAATTATTTAATAATTTTATTTATATTCTTTAAACTTAGTATTATACTCTTTCTTTATTAAATAATATATAATATAAGTAGATTATCGCTAAAGACTTCTATCTTTATTTAATTTAAATTCGTTTAAAGAAAAATAATATTAACTCTATAAAGAATATTAATCTTATTATTAACTTTAATCTATTTATAATCTAGCGAGATTATAAATAGTATTATATTAATAATTAAAATTAACTTCTACGCGAAATATATAGTTATTAAACTAATATCTAAAATTAGATATAAATAAGTTTTAATAATAATTAAATTATTATAATTAATACTATTTAAAATATAATCTTTTATTTTAATAATTAACTCTTCTTTTTTAATAGTTATAAAGATATTAATAAGATTATATTTTAGAATATTATATTACGAAGAGTATAAAATAATTTTAAAATAGTTATTATTATAATTTTATCTAATATTACCTCTATTCTTCTTTAAGATAATCTTATTATTTATTTTTATTTTAAAATTCTCTTTAATATTATTATTTAATTTAATTATAATATATTAATAGAGTTTAATTTAGCTTAATTATTAAAGACGATTAAGTTTATTTTCTAAAATAAGATCTTTATATAAAATCGCTACGATATCGAGATCGTTAATTATATATTTTGAGATATTCGAAAAAATTTCGCTTCTTTTAATAATATAATTATATATTTCTATAATAACTTTTATTAAATTCTTTTAATTATTAAGAGTATTAAATTAGATTATATCGCTTAAATTATATTAAAAGCGTCTTATCTTTAAAATTATATTTAAATTCTTAAATTAATAAAAAATATAAGATTTTAAAATCTTAATTTTATTAATTAAGATCGAATTAATATAGAGAAATTCGTTTAAAGACTATTAGATATAAATAATAATATCTTAATAAGCTTACTAGTCGAAAAGATATAATATATTTCATAAGATATTTCATATTAAGTAATATTATATCGTACTCGAGTATAATATAGATAGAGTCGAATATTATTTCATTTTTCTAATATGAATTCGGGATCTTAACGGGATATTTTACGATATAATATATCTATAGTATTATATTATAATATAGTATATATATAGAATATCTCGATTAGAATTTCTATATTTATAGAATAATCCGACTAAGATATATAGAATATATTTATTCTTCTTTATTAAGAGAGAGAGAATATAAAGAGTAATTTAATATAGCTATTTATCTTTTTATTAATAGTAATAATTAGAATAATAATTAGAACTATAAGCGTCTTTATTATTCTTTCTAAAATTATAATATAAAAGAATATTTTAAATTTTAAATCTTTAAATATTATAAGAATAAAATTCTATAATTATCTTTATTTATATATTTGTTTTAACGCGTTAGATAAGCTTAATAAACTTTATATTTATTCTTTTCTCGAACTCTATCTTACTCTTTTATTCTACTTTATCTCGATTCTTCTAAGTATCTTAAATCTATCTCTATCTAATTAAACTTATTAATTATTTATAGATAAATTCGCTTTTTAAATTACTCTAGACCTTTTTATTAAAACTAGATCTATTATTATTAATTCTCTCTAACTATAAACTTATCGATTATTCCTCTATATATTATAAAGTATTAGCGATATATCTTAATAAATTTATAAATATTAAATTTATCGAAATACTTTTTGTAAGCTCGTTATCTTTACTAATATAATTATTATAATTATTAATTAAATTTTTATATAAAGTATTATTAATTCTTTTAGTTTAATCTAATATATTAAAATCTTCTTTAAAATTAAATTTAGCTTATTTAAGCTTATTTTCTTAATACTTTATATAAAGAATTATTATTAGAGTATAAAATATCGCTAATAAATAATACTTCTAAGTATTATAATATCTTTTAATTATTAAAAAGTATCGCTTATATATAATAGCCCTCGCGAGAGAATAAAAAATATTATAAGTTATTCGAGCGACTATAGCGTATTTAAACTTTAATTTCTTTTATTATTTTAAAATTAAAAGATTCGCTAGATTAATAAAAAAAGCTTTATAAAGATTAGAAATAAGATTATAATTAGAATAATAATTAGAAGATTTATTATTTCTTTTATATTACTAAAGCTAATTATATCTATTCTTATTATCTAAATTCTTAATCTCGAATTTTATCGCTTAATTAAATATATTTTTATTTAATTAACTTATTCGCTTAGCTCTTTATAATTAACTACTTATATTAATATTTTAATAATTTTAAAATATTCTTTTAAGCGCTTTTTAGTAGATCTTTATCTATAACTTCTCTCTAATATTAATCTTTTAATTTAATTCCTTTAATTTTATATTATTATAATTTAAATATAAAAGTATAACTTATTTATATAGATAGTTTAAATCTAATTAAATTCGACTATAATAGATAGTTAATTTCTTATAAATCGTTTTAAAAGCTTTAAGAAGTTCTTTTTTTTAAGAAATTCTCTTTCTTTTTAATTTTTCGAGCTCTTTATCTATATAATTAAATAAATAATTATAAATATTAAAGACGTAGTAAATTATAGCCTTCTTTTCTCTACTTATTAATTTTATAAATTTATAAAAAAATCTAATAAGCTAAATTAAATATTAAATCTATTAGAAATTAATCGAAAATTATTTAGATATCTAGACTATAGTTTCTATCTATAATTATTCTTTATTATTTAATCTTAAATAGATAGTTAATCTATTCTTTAAAAAGTATATAATATTAATATAAAGAAGTAAAGCGCGAATTAATATCTAATAAGTTAAATCTTAATAAGTCTTAATATTCTAAAAGAGTTTAAGAGAGTATCTCTAATAATATTACTTTTTTTAGAAGATTAACATTTATCTAATATTAAAATATTCTTATCTTAAAGTCGTTTAACTTATAATATAAAAAAGATCTCTTTACACTAGTTATTAATATTAATATATATAATAATTTTTCAAATTTTAATATAATTAATAATATAATAATTAGAATAATAATAAGAAATATTATATTTTTATTAGAATTATTAATAGATTAATTATATTTACTTAAACTTAATTCTTATCTTCTTTATTACTTTAACTTCTTTAAAATTTCTTATTTATTAAAATAATTTTAATATTATCTAGAAGTTCTTTTAAGACTAATTAAATAATATACGCTATATAAAAAATATATTATAAATAATTTAGAGACTTAAATTCTTTAATATTAAGCGGGTTATTTATTACGAAAATAGAAAAATAAATAATTAAATTATTAAAGAGTGTATTATTATTATTAGCGTTATTAGTTATAAGTTTAAATATATAAAATTAAATCTTATATTTTATAAGAATTAAATTAATAATATTTATAAATTTTTAGTTAATATATTTATCTTCGATATATTTAAAATCTATAAGAATCTTATATTATTACTAATTAATATTAATAAAAAAGATTAAAATTATTATAAATAATTAGCGATTATAAAATAATTAATAATTTAGAGTTAGAGAGACTTTAATATTATTAATTAATAAATTCTTTAATAATTTTATCTCTAGCTCTATAGCTTTTTTTATTAATTAATTCTTTATAATAGATATTAACTTTAATTATATATTAAAATTAAAATAGCGTAAAAATTATAGTATCTTAAAATTATTAGCGATTATAAATAAAATATCGATATTTATAATTTAGCGATAACATTATCTTAAAAAGTTTTTATATATAAGCTTTTAATCTTCTAGTATTATAAAAGAATTTTAATATTATTTTTTCTAGAGTAAATAATAAGCTAGATATTTTATTTATTATTTTATTTATTAATAGTTTATATCGTCTAGCTTAGAAATATATCTAATTTTTATAATTATTAATTAGATTTATTTATTATAAATTACTTAAATTAGATTTTTTAATATATCTCTTAGACTTAATATATACTTTTATATCGCTTATTTCGTAATTTATAAATAAGTAAATTAGAATTTTATCGTAGTAATAATAAATAATATATAACTCTTCAAAATTAACGAGTATATATTCGTTAAATTATATTTATTTCTAGAATTTTCTAATTTCTAAGTCTTAATAAATAGGCTAATAATCGCTATTAGATTTAAACTAATTCTATATAATCTATACTATCTTTATTTATTATTATATTTATTATTTTTTATTATTAATATTAAAAAGAAAGTAAGATTTATTATTATTTTTATATCGAAATATACTTATCGATATCTTATACTAAGTATTATTGATTAAGAAAGTTAAGCTTACGCTAGATAAAGATTTAATTAATATCTTAAGATTAAGACGTTTAAAAAGAAATTAAAAGAAATACGTAAATAAATAAAATGTTAAAAATAAAACGAAATTAATATTTAATATATAAATTCTATCTTCTCGCTATAATAGAAACTTATATTACTTTAATAATATATTATTATATTATTCTCGATATTTTAAATTAGAGATTAACTCTTTCTAATTAGCGTTATAATTAATAATTATATATTTAAAAGTATATAATAATATTAATATAGAATTAATATTTAATTTTATTAATTTAAAACTCTAATTAGTCTAGCTATTAACGCTTTTCTATTTAATATAATATATACTTTATTCGCTTTAATACTAATACTAATTCGCTATTATATTATTTTAATTATTAAAATTAGAGATTATATTTATTTAATTAATATTCTAATCGCTAGCTATATTAATAAAAGCGTATATTAATATCTTAAAAATATTAAATTAATTTTATTAGATATTAATATAGAATTAAAATTTAATTTAGACACTTTAATAATTTAATTAACTAGATTAGTTATTATCTAAATCTTTTATATATAAAAATTAAATCTTTCGCTATATTAAGATTATTTTTAAATTTTAAAATCTTTCTTATTAATATAACTCTCTTCTATTTAAGTAATATTATAATATCTTTTATTTAAGCGTTAAAATATTAAAGTATTATATTCTTCGCTTTTAATTAAGCGATATCGTCTTTAAATTAATATCTTTAATCTTATAAAAATAATAATTAATTTATTATAAACGAAAGTAAAAAAGAAATAATATTTTCTTCTATTTTTATAGTAGAAGAAGAGAAAAGAGTAAGTAAATTAATTATAAACTATAAACGACTCGATATTTAAGAATAATAAATTAATAAAATTATAATATTAAAATAAAGAGCTTTTCTTATAACTAATAAATATAAGATTAAATAGAAATTAATTAGATTAATAAGATTATCTTTAATAGATATATCGCATATATAAAGAATATTAAAATATATAAAATATAGAAGAAGACGTATATATATAGTTGTAAATATTTAAAGTATATTTAAAATATAAAAAGAAGCGCTTATATATAATTCTACGATACGTATTAATAAAAAAGAAGTTAATCTCTTTTTCTAATTAGCTTTCTAATTAATATTTAAACTTAATTTATCTTTAAATAGTATTTTATTTTAATAAGATTTTAATTATATAATATTAATTAGCTTAATAATAAATATTTAATATTATTCTTTTCTAATCTACCCTCTTCTTTCTTAAAAATTCTTTTTATTATTATAATATTTATATTATAATACGCTTATTTATTACGATATTATTTATATCTAAAAAAAATAAAATTATTTTCTCTATATTCTATAGTTAAATTAAATTAATAATATTATTTTTATAAAGTAAGTATACGTCTAAAAGCGCTATATCTCTTAATGCGATAATTAATTATAATATTAATTATAATTTATTAATATATAATATTATTATCTATTAAAGTTATTAACTCGATAATCGCGAAAGTTTAGAAAATTCTTAATAATTTATTAATTACTAATTTAGACTTATTTAAATTATCGAAGCGAAGTAAAGATAAGACTTCGCGAAGATAAAAATTAGAAGATTATATACGAAGTTTAAAAAGTATAACTATAAATAAGAAAAGTATATAATTATATTAATTACGTATATCTAAATTAAATAATAAGTTAATTATATATATCTATTATATTATTACTAATTAGATTATAAAGTCTATATATTAAAGAAAATTCGCGAACTATAGAGATTAATAAATTTAATTATTTCTTAAATTATATTCGCTTAAGTAATAAAGGAGATCTTAATTTATATAGCTCTAAATTCGATTAATTCACTTCGAATTTAAATCTTTATACTAAGTGTACTTTAAGAAGTTATAGAGATAAAATTAGTGAGTGATTTTAATAATATAACTTACTCTTTAGTAATTATAAATAAAGAAAATTATTAACTAATATTTAGCGATTTAATTATATATATTTTATATAAAAAGAATTACTTTATAATTAAAAGATATATAGCTTTTTAGATAATTATAATAAGATATAAACTTATAAATAATAATATAATATTATTAAAGTTTAAATATAGTTTTTATAAAAAGAAAATATATAATAAATAAAAGAAAAACTATTCTAAGTTAAGAATAAGATATTCTAATTATTATTCTATTTATTACGCTTAATTAATAATATTTAGCTATTATACTTAATTTAATAACTTTATATATTTTATATTTATAGAATAAAATTTCTTAAATCGATTTAAATATAAATATATATTTATAAAAATACTATTACTCTAATAAAAGAGGCTTTTCATCTTAGAATCTATATTAAATTAAAGATTATATCCTTATATTCGATAGCTTTAATTTCTATAGTTATTATTAGTATTATAATTAAATTTATATAATAATAGTATATCTTTCTTATTAGTAGATATTTCTATATTCGATAGCTTTAGTTTCTATAATTATTACTAATATCGCGACTAAATTCGTATAGTAATAGTATACCTTTCTTATTAGCGGATATTCCTATATTTAATAGCTTTAGTTTTTATAGTTACTAATTAATATCGCGATTAAATTCATATAGTAATAGTACGTCTTTCTTATTAATAAGTATTTTTATATTCGATAGCTTTAGTTCTTATAATTACTATTAATATCGCGATTAAATTCATATAGTAATAGTACGCCTTTCTTATTAATAGATATCCCTATATTCGATAGCTTTAGTTTTTATAGATATTATTAATATCGCGATTAAATTCGTATAGTAATAGCACGTCTTTCTTATTAGCGGATATTCTTATATTCAATAGCTTTAGTTCTTATAGTTATTATTAGTATTGCGATTAAATTCGTATAGTAATAATATATCTTTAATTTTCGTTACTATTCGCGAAGGATAAGAACTAATTAATATTATTTTAAGTAAATTTATTTGATATAATAGATTAAGAAGTAGATTAATAAACTATAAAAGAGTTAATATAATTATTAAAAGATTAATTTCTTTAGAGTTAACTAGTATAATTATAATAATAATTAAAAGTATAATTATTATATTATATAACGTAATTTAATAGATTAAATTCGATAGATTTCGCTAATATAACGCTAGATAGATTTTAAAATATTAAAATTATAAGTAGAAATTCTCTCTTTTTTTCTTTCTTAGTATCTTATTATAAATTAAATATTTTTTCTTATTAATATTTTATATTATAATTATTTTATCTTATTCGCCTTAATCTAATTTAATAATAACATATTATCGATAATTATTAATTTCGATAGTAATTTTATTATATTATCGTTATATAGAGATAGCGATATTAATTTATATACTAAGTCGATCTATTCGAAAGATAATATAAATCTTAATAATCTTCTTAACGATATAAATAATTAGTTAAATAATCGCTTATTTAATTTTTATATTAGAGTTTTAAATTAAAAGAAAATCTTAAAGTCTTCTAATTATAAAAAGATAATCGCGAAAAAAATCGAATAAGATAAGTCTTTAGTTATTCGCGCTCTTAATATAAAGATCGTAAGAAAGAGTATATTAAGATCTTTATTTATAAAGACTAAAAATTAATATTAAAAGTAAGAAAGTAAGTATAGTAATATAATATATTAATAAGTAATATATATATATAATTAATAATATTTTAGCTATTACTTTATAGAAGATTAAAAGATATTAGAAATTAATTAATTTACTTCTTTTAAAAAGACCTTTCGCTTATATAATATAAGAGATTATTAATATAATATTATTACCTTATCGTACTATACGAATTTAGATTTCTATATTAAATACGTTATAAGAAGCTATTAAAGCGACTCTAATATCGAAATTTTATTATATATTAGCTTTCTATTAAATTATTATTTTATTAATAAATTATATAATTAGTAATCTCTACGCTATTTATAATAAAAGAGTTATATTAATAATTAAGAATATAAAGCTTATATAAATAATACGTCGATATATAATAAGAGAGAGTATATAAAAAATGAGAATAAGATAATTAAAAATACTTTATTTAGATAGAAAAGAATTAAGATACTTAATATAGAATAGAATTCTAATTATCTTTCTAATTATCGAAAAATATATAAATTTATTCTTCTAATAATAATCTCTTTATATTCTCTTTATTAATAAGAATTTCTTATTTAAAGAGACGCGTAGCTAATAATTTTAATACGAAAAATAAAATCTTAAATTCTCGAATTTTAAAGTATTATAAGTTAAATAATAGTTATAAAGAAATTTAATATAAATTAAATTAGAAGTAAGAATTTAATATAATAGTAAGAATTAAAGGCGTTATTTATAAGATTAAAGAAGAAAAAGTTAAAAAGTTAAAAAAGAAAGATAAGTATAAATTTAATAGAAATATTAAAGCTAATAAGAAGGAAGATTTAAAGAGAATAAAATATATATCTAACGATTATAAATATTTAAATAATTTAAATAGTTTTTTAATTAGTAATATCTACGAAGATATAGATATAAATCTTAATTAAGAAATATTATTTATTTTTAAGTATACTTATAAGAAGAAAGTATTCGCCGCGCTTATTATTAATATTTCTCTTAAAATAATAAAAAAAGATATCGTAGTCGAGAAGAACTATATTTTAAAATTAATTATAACTTTTAATAGAAATATTAAAGGGACTTATAAGATAGATAGCGTAAATAGCTAAAAACTTAATAATATAAAGTTATCGCTTCGCTATTATTAAGTATAAAAAATAGCTTTTATAAAGAATTAAGAGATTAGCGATAAAGAGTTATTAAATAATATATTAATAAATCTATTATCTCTTAATTATCTTAAAAAAGATTTATAAACTTTAAAATTTTAAAGGGAAACGCTATAGATCTTAATAAGATTTTAATAATAATTAATTTAATTAAAAGTAGATAATAGCCCTCTTATTATCAATTAGATATTTTTTTTTATTTTCTATTAATTTCATCTATAAGAAGCGTTAATTAATATCTCTTTAATAATACTAGCTAACTCGCTATCTTTTAGTAAGAAATATCGCTAGAGTATATAAATTTAAGCTATTATATTATTTAATAGCTATAAAATTAATATCGACGATAAAAAGTTTTATTCGCGGTTTTTATTATATAGCTTTTTAATATTTATATTATAATTTATAAATATCTATTTTATTTAGTAGTAGACATCTTTCTTAGTTAGTATAGTTATTTAAGAAATTTTTATCTTCTCTTATACTTATTACGAATTCTTATATTCTTAAATATTATAATTTATTTCTTTCTCTAAACTTCGAATTTATTATAATATTAAAATAATCTAGATTTTAAATAAAGAGTATAATATATAATATAAAAATTAGCGTTTAATATAAGAGAAAAGAATTTATATTATAGAATTTTAAATATTTTTTTAATTAATAGATAGCGAAATCTAATATAATCTCTTCTTTTAAGCTCTTATATCTAAATATTTATATCTTAATAATAAAAATAAATAGTAATTTAAAATCTTATTATTATAGTTATTAACTATTATTTAAAAGATTTTTTTTATCTTATTATTATCTTTATTTAACTTTTATTTATTTAGCGTATAATTATAATTCTTCGATTACTATTTAGTCGAGTCTAGTAAATCTAGAAAATTATTATTATTTATATTAAATTATTATACTATTAAATTTCTTTATACTATACGCTTAATCTTATTAAAATAAATATATAAAGATAATAAGTCGAATTTTAATTAATTAGTCTAGGTAATTTTTAGTATACTTTTATTAAAGAGAGAGTAATAAATAAAAAGAATATTTACTATAAAATTCGTTTATATATAATTATATATTTTTTTAATCTAAAAATTATAAATTAATAATTTTATATATATAAGAAATAATAAAAATATATTTTATAATTAATTTTAGAAGAATAATTCTATATCGTAAAATCTTTATACTTATATATCTTAATCGCATAATAAGATTTATAGTCGTAAGAGTTAATATATATTATTTTCGCTTATAGAGATTAATAAGCTCTTTATTAAAACTTTTAGATTATTATAAAGATAAAAAGTAATCTCTATTTATAAGATTATTTAATTATATTAAATAATCTAATTAATAGCTTTAAGTTATTATCTAATAATATACTTATCTTTTATTTTTTCTCTTTTTTTATTTATTTTAGAGTTACGAGATAGATAAAATTATTTAATATTTCCTTCTCTATTAAATCTTTTTATTATAAGACTATACTCTTATTATTATTAATAGCGCTTTTTTATTTTTAATTATTTAGACTTAATTATATAGTTAATATAGATATATACTTTTCCTCTAGAATATTAAATAAAAAAATTATATATATTAATATCTAATAATATTATAATATAGTCGATCTTATTATTTATAGAAGTATATATCTTTAATCTCTTATAATATCTTTTTCTACTTCTCTAAATTTACGCTTTTAAATTTATCTATATTTTTAACTTTATTTCTCACAATTAATATCGTATTAAGATTAATATTATATACTTTTTATAAGCGAGCTTTAAGTAAATTATATACTTCGAGAGTTATTATATATTAATAAGATTTAATAGTATAAAAATTTTAAGAGAGCTCTTCTATCGCTTTACGCTTATAATTTTTAATATTAATTAAATAATTACGAGATCTTAATAATAATAGAAATAAGGAGAATTTAATTAAAAGATTATTATCGCGAAGTATTCGCTAAAGATTATTTATATTATCTACTTCTATATATATAATTAAAATTATAAATTTAATTTCACTTTATAATAATAAAGAATTTTATCTTTTATTTTTAATAATAAATTATTTATAATTCTATTATTATTTATCTTCTCGCTATATGAAATTACTATTATATTAATTTTATAGTATATATATTTATTAAATCTATAAATGATAATATTTAAAAGATACTCTATAAGAAGAAAATAAAATATAATTTCTTAGTATCTTTCTAATTATTTTTCTAATTATTATAATATTATAATAAATAAAAAAAAAAGAAAAATAAAAAGAAGTAGTATATAAAAAGTTTATCGTTTTTATTTTAATTTGTAGCGCTCGCGTAAAACTTAAGATAATAATTAATATTATAAAATTATAAGATTTTTAGATAAAGAAGAATAAAATAGATATAATAAAAAACTTAAAGAAGAATTTAAGTTTAAATCTAAAGAAAAGTTCGCGAGTTTAATTATATATTAATAAGTTAATTAGTAATTAGTAATTAATTCTATTAATATATATAATAGAATAAGATAGAATTAAGTTTAAAAATCTTAAATTTATATATATAGCTAATTATAAATTTAAAGTTACTACGCTCTTTAATTAGATTAATTAAATTATCGCGAGTAAATAAATTAATATTTATAATTATAAAAAAAATGTAATCGAATAGCTCTAATTAAAAAATAGATATATATTATTTAATTTTAGAATAACTTTTTTATTTTCTATTAAAATTTTAAGATTCTTTTTTAAAATTATAGAACGTAATATAGACTTTTAAATAAAAAAAGAATTTCTAAATTTAATCTAATAATTATTAAAGTGTAAGAAATTTAAATATTATTTATTAAAGTTCGCTCGATAGCTAGATAGCCCGCTTATTAAAGTTCGTTTATTAAAGATTACTTATCTATTTACTCGATAACTCTAATTAAAAAAATAATTATAAATTTAATTTATAGATCTTTACTCGTAAAAAATATAATATCTTATAGATTTTAATAGAATCTTTTATTTTTTAAGATAATAATAGAAATCTATTATTAAATATAATACTTATTAATTAAATAAAAAAATAAGATATTTAAATTATATTTATAATACTTATAATTTTATAATAATAGATTTTTTTTATAATTTAATAGAATATAATTTTTAATATAATATAATTTTTTAAAAGTATAAATTAAATACTTTATATAGTATTAATTATAAAGATAATTAGAATTCTAAATCGAATACGAATTTAAGATTAATATAATAAATAAATATCTTATAGATTTTAATTAAAATCTTTTATTTTCTAAGATAATAATAAGAATCTATTATATAAATATAGTATTTATTAATTAAATAAGTAAGTATAATAAATATATTTCTATATTAAAATTATTATTATAATATAAATAATTTTATAATAATAACTTATTTTAATTTTTTAATATAATATAATTTTTTAGAATTATAAATTAATAATTTTATATAATATTAATTATAAAGATAATTAGAATTCTAAGTCGAGAATTAATATAATAATTAAATATATATAGACTTTAATAAAATCTTTTATTTTTTAAGATAATAATAAGAATTTATAAAAATATATAATTATTATTAATTAGATAAGAAAATATAATATATATTTATATTAAAATTATAATTATAATATAAATAATTTTATAATAATAAATAATATTAATTCTTTAATATAATATAAATCTTTTAAATTATAAATTAAATATATTATATAATATTAATTTTAAAGATAATTAGAATTCGAAGTAGAATATAATTTTATAAGTAATATTATAATTAAGAATTACGTTATAAATTAAGAAAATCGATAATTTAATTATAAAAATTTTTATTTTATTATTTATAATAGTTTAATAGTCTATCTAAATTAAATTATAAGCTTTTAATCTATCTTTATACTTATATATAATTTAATATTATATAATTTTAGAAGTTTATATAAAAGTAATATATTTTTAATCTATAATATTACGCGTTTATTATAAATTATTAATAGTTAAATATCTATATTTTATTATTAATAAATTTTATATAAGAATAATAAAAAGTTTTATTTAAAAAATTATTAGATAGAAAAGATTCTATCGCCTTCTATATCGTCTTAATAATAGAACTTTATTAATAATACTTAATATTATTTTCGAGTTTATTTATTATATCTAACGAAATTTCTTAAATAAGTTTTTAAAATAAAGCTTTCGAAATTAATAGCGTAATTAACTTTTAAAAATATTTAATTTCGCGAAAGATAATAATTAGTAGACTATAATTAGAAAGATAATTAGAAGTATATATAAGATTAAATTTATTATTTAGATAAAATCTATATAATTTTCTTACTTTAAATATATAATTAGCGATACTTTTTCTCTTATTTATACTCTTTTCGCTTATAATAGATTTTTTAGAAATCTTATTACTCGACTTTCTAGCTACTTTTACTACTAATAATATTTAAAATACTCTTTTATCTATCGCGGCCGTCGCGGGAAGTATAGTAGATTTCCTCTTTTTAAATTTTTTATTATATTTATTCTTTTTTAATAATTTACTCGTAGATAGACGTTCTTTAGCTATTACGATTTTAATATTTTTATTATATATATTATTAAAATTTCTACTTTTATAAATAATATCTCGAGATTAAGAATTAATTTAATTTTAAAATAGAGTATTATTATTATCGCTAAATGTATTATTATCGAATATATATATTAACTCTTTATTTTTATTAATATATTTCTAAGTTTATCTAATTTAGAAAATTAGATAATTAGAATAATAATTAGAAAAGAGAAGATTATATCTAAACTCTTTCTTATTATAATAATTAGAATTATAAGAGTTATTTCTTCTTCTTCTAGTCGCACTAATTACTTATATATTAAAATTAATAAATTTATATAGATTTATTATAAGATTTATCGCTAGATCGTAATATTATTATTTTTATTATATACTAAAAGTTTCTAATCTTAAGCTTCTTTTATAATAAAGTTTATTTCTTCTTTTTCTAATATAATTAGATTTATTAGCGAATTATTATTTAAATCTATTAGTTAATTACTTTTAGAACTTCGTAACTAATTACTTTTAGAACTTTTTAATTAAATATCTCTAGAACTTTCTAGCTAATTACTTCTAGAACTTTCTAATTAAATATTTCTAGAACTTTCTAATTAAATATTTTTAGAACTTTCTAATTTATCGCTTTTAGAATCTTTTAGCTAATTTAATATTTTTTTAGAATTAAGAAATTAGTTAGCTAGTTAAGAGTTTATTAATAAAGATTCTTAATTAGAAGTATTTATATTTATTATTATATTTTTTTAAATATAAGTATAAAATAAGTAGTATTCTAAAAGTAAGCGGCTTAATTAATATTCTAATTATCTTTTTAATAATTCTTTAAAAGAGAAAACGCGTATAATAAATCGAAAACGTAAAATAAAATCTTAAAAAAGATAAACTTATTTTATAGAATTCTTAGATCTAAATTCTTAGAAGCTTAAAATAAATATTTATTATTATATAAAAACTAAGAAAAGTTTATTATTAATAATAATCCTTAACTATTCTAATTAGATTATCAAATTTAAAAAAATTCGATTAAAATTTAACTTTATAATATTAAAAATTAGTATTAAATATTTTTATAAATAAGATTTCGAAAAAACGCGAAAACGCGCTAGTAAACTAGCCTTATTTTTTTTATTAACACGTTCTTAAATTTTCTTATATTTTAGTCTTTTTTAATATTTTTTCTAATTATATTATCTTTTATAGTAATATAATTTTATTTAAATTTTCTTATCATTTTTATTATAATACTAATATACTTTTTATAATATATTCTTTAATATCTTATAGTAAGCTTTTTATATAAAAATTATTATTATAATTATTTTAAGTGAGAATTTAATTAAGTAAGTAAATTTATATACTTTTTATTATTTTTTAATATTATAAAAGCTAATATTATTAATAAAGATAATAACTCTAATTCGCTTTATTATATTATCTTTAAAAAAATAAAAATATCTTAAGAGCTTAAATAATAGTAAGATATAAAAAATAGTAGATAAATATTTTAAAAATAAGAATATAGTAAAGTCGCGTTAGTATTTAGTAAGTCTAAATATATATAAATTATTAAGAGTAATCTTAAGAAAATAAAATAATATAAATATAATAGCGAAATCTATAGCTAAAAAAAACTTCTAACTTTCTCTTAATATTAAATAATTACTTTTAAGAAAAAGAAGAAAATAAAAGAAAGAATTATTAAACGTATTATATATAATCGATATACTTATTATAAATTCTAATTATTATTATAATTATTCTTATATCTTTCTAATATTATAGCTAATATTTACGCGTAATATTTTATATATTATATTAAAGATAATAAATTTTATAAATAATTAGATTCGCTAGATATAGTTTTAATTTTAGATTTTATTAAGAATATTAATATAAAGTATAATAAGTAGCTTAATATAAAGAAAGAAGATAAAGATATAATTATTAATATATAATTAAATATTATTAATTAAAAGATTAAGCGATTCGAAAATTTTTAACTTCTTTTAAAGAATATAAATTTCTTAATAATATTAATAGAAAAGATATAAGTATAAAAGATCGAAATATTTATCGATATCTTCTTATTATAATAATAAGTATAATAAATTATAATTAAATCTATTAGAAAGAAGATTAAATATTTAGAAATTTTTAAAGATATAGTAAACTTTTAAAAGAATATTTATTCTTATTACGTGAGAGTCTTATATAACTTATAAAAATTTTCTTAAAAAAAAATTATTAAAATAATATTTATTAACGTAAATTTTTCTTTATATTAATTTTAATTTTAATATTCTAATTTATATTTAAATAAACTCGTTATTTATATATTAATTTTATCTATATCGAATTTATTTATTAATTATCTTCGATTATAAAGTCTAAGAAAGTTTATTATCTTTCTCTTTATATATATTTTTTATTAGAATAAAATATATAGTTTTTAGAAACTATATAATATAGACGCTTAAGAATAAAAAAGAATAGATATTATTATTAGAATTAATTAGATAATAATCTAAGAATTATAATATAATAAGATATTTATTTATATTTAATAAGATAAATAAAGAGATATAAGAGACTTTTAAGCTTATTAATATTAAATTAATATATAAGAATATCGCTAATATATTTAAGCGATTTAAATATTTCTATAAGAGTATAGATTATCTAGATTTAGAATCTTAATAAGTTAATTATATAATTCTAATTCTAGACTAAAAATAAGAATATAAATATTTTTTATTATTATAATTATCTTTAAATAACGATAATTAGAAAGATAATTAGAATTCTTTATCGCTATAAAAATATATATTATAATTTATAATTTTTTATATAATAGATTTTTTTCTTAATTAGATTATATTTAAAAGTCTTAAATAATAAGATATTATTTAATATATAATTAGATATTTATATAAAAATAATATATAAATTTTAATCTAATTAATAGATTTAGCGAAAAAATAGAAATAAGCTTTTAAATAGATTAGATAAAATATAATAAATAAATAATAAGTAATTTTAAAGTTTAATTATTATTCTAATAAGTAGATTTATATTTTAATAATATTATATAAAAAAAGTACGCGAGCGTAATTTAAAGAAAGTCTAGAGTTTTATTCTTTATATAAATTATTATATATATAAATAAAGATAAGAGCTTAGATTATAAGAGTATAAATAATATTAAAGTTAAATAAAATATAAGTATTAAGAATAAATCTATTATATATCTTAATAATTAAATAGACTTTATTTTTTAAATTACTTAAAAGCGCGATATAAAATTTAATAATAAGCTCTATTATAATTTAGATATAATAATATTAATACACTAATTAATAAGTATCGAGTTATTATAAAAATCTTAAAATATTAAATATAATTACGTCTAGAAGATAAAATTATAAATTATTATTAATATATAATTAATCTAATATATAGTAATAAAAAATCTACTATAAAAGTTACTCTATATAGATTAATATTTTAATTTTAATTATTACTCTTATTATTATATAAATAACGCGAAATTATCTTTTATTCGAATATATCTAATTCTTAATTCTAATTATTATTATAGATATTATTAATTTATTCTAGAATTATTAAATATACTTTTATATATTTTTTATATCTTATCTTTTTTTTAATTAGATAGCGATTAAACTCTAAATTAAAATAAATATTTAGAAGAGAAAAGTTTATAAGTACTTAATTATATAATTTTATTTCTTTTATATTTTTTATAATTATTAGAGTAATTAATAATATATAATTATATTTTATAATTAATTTTATAATAATTAACTAATTTAATAATTAAATTATATAAAGATAAATATATTTTTATCTTTAATTTAAAGAGCTTAGCTAAGATAATTATAAGATTTAAATTCTTTTTTTATAATATAACTCGTTTTCTATATATTATATAAAGATAAATATCTATTTAAATAAAGATTATTAGAGCTAATTATAAAGTGTAGTAATAAGAGATTTACTCTTAAACTAATAAACTAGAAAGACTTTTATTATCTTATATAATACTTTAAAAGTAAATCTTTAAATATAATAGCGCTTTAATAGATTTTAATTAAGTATAATTTAATAAATTAGACGCTAAAAGAGAAGCTTTAAAATTATAAGATTAATTAATTTTTAATAATAATAAATCTCGTATAAAGCTTAAGCTATAGCTCGCGTTAATTATATATAATAAGTATAATAATAATTAGAAGAATATATTATCTAATTTTTATTAACGCTTTAATACTATTAAAATAAAGATAATATTTATTAAAATAAAGATAGTATTTATTAAAGCGACGATAATAGCGGTTAAAGCGATAATAATATCTAATAAACTCTTTATTTTAATACTATATCTAATATTCTAGAATAATATTAACTTTTTCGAAGAGCTATTAATAATAGATTAAGTATATATAAATTAAGCTCTTCGCGTAGTTTATCTATATATTAGCTTAAAGTTATTAAAAAATAAAAAATAAATATACGACTTAACGACTACGTTATACTTTTAATATCGCTATAATAATATTAGATTATTTAAATAGAAGTCTAATATATAAAGAAGATAGTTTAATAATAAAAAGAATTAATAAAAAAAAAAGTTTTAGAAGAGAAGAAAAGAGGAAGAAAAGCTTAGATATCTATCGCGTATATTAAATTTTTAAATTATTTTATATTATCTAACTTAAATTAAATATTAATAAAACGCTTTCTCTTTAATTTTAAAGATTTAAATTTAAGCGAATTACGCTTATTAAGCGCTATTATCTAATATAATCTTAACTACTTTTATAATAATTATAATTATTATTATAGTCTATATAGATTAAAAGATAAAAGATTTAAAAGAGCGAGCTAGTAAGTAATTATCTTTATCTAATTTAATTAATACTAAATTACTATAACTTATTAAAATTTTCGTATATTTTATTCTTACTTTCTTATTTTTAAGTCTTACTATTTTTATAAAAATAATTATTCTTTAAATTAAACTTTATAATAATATATTTAAAATAGCGTATAATATATATTCTCTTTATTTCTAATATCGATATTTATTAGAATTAATACACTTTTTAATAAAATAAGCTTTAATTAAAATTAAGAATAGCTTAATATTTATAGATATTTATATAAGCTCTTTAATTCTTTTATATATATCTATTAATTTATCTTTTTATAATAATTAAAGTAAAAGAGATTAAGTCTAATAATTTATTATAATAAATATTAAATATTAATAATAATAGCGATATTAAAGAGTCTTAATATAAATTAATTAAGATAATTAAACTCTTAATTAAAATAAAAAATAAAGAATAAGCTTAATTAAAATAAAAATATTAAGAGATTATAATAGCGAATAAATATATTTATATTTAAAGAGAAATTAGTTAGAAAAATAAAGAAAGTTAATATTTTAACTATTAATTATACTATAATTATTAAAAAGTATAAAGTTAAATATATTAATATATTATTATTATAATAGAAGTAAGCTTTTAAATAAATTAGATAAGATATAATAGATAAATAATAAGTAATTTCTAGTTCTAATTATTATTCTAATAAATTTATATTTTAATAATATTATATAAAAAAAGTACGCGAGCGTAATTACGAAGAAGTTTAGAGTTTCGCTTATTATACGAATTATTATATATATAAATAAAGATAAAAGCTCGAATTAGAAGAAAATAAATAATATTAAAGCTAAATAAGATATAAGTATTAAGAATAATTTTATTATACGCGTTAATAATTAAGTAGATTCTATCTTTTAAGCTACTTAAAAGCGTAATATAGAATTTAATAATAAGCGCTATTATAGCTTAGATATAATAATATTAATACACTAATTAATAAGTATCGAGCTATTATAAAAATCTTAAAATATTAAATATAATTACATCTAGAAGATAAAATTATAAATCTTTATTTATATATAATTAATCTAATATATAGTAATAAAAAGTCTACTATAAAAGTTATATTATTTAAATTAATATTTTAATCTTAATTACTATTATCGCTATTATACGAGTAATATAAAGTTATCTCTTATTTAAATATATCTAATTCTTAATTTTAATTATTATTATAGATATTATTAATTTATTCTAGAATTATTAAATATACTTTTATATACTTTTTATATCTAATCTTTTTTTTATATATCGCGAGAAAATAGCTTAAAGAAATATAGCTTATTATATTAAGCTATAATACTTTCGAGAGAATATTAAGAGATATATTAACTTTTCTAAATCGACGATTTAGTAAAAAGACTATAATTATAATATATATAATTTTATATTAAATAGCGATATCGAAAATATATAATAAATATATAAAATTATCGTCGATAACTTTAATTATAAAGTATCGACGAATTTCGCGTAGTTAATATTAGAGAAAGATAAGCTTTTCTTATTATTAGTAGATATAGCTCGCTTTCTTTTATATATATAGAGTAATAAAATATAATTATATTTAATTCTATATCTTATTAATTTAGCGTAGTTATTAATTAGAATAATAATTAGAATAGCTACTTCTAAATATAGAAATTCTAATTAAGATATTTTATATATATATTATTTTATAATATAATATTATAGATATATTATATCGTAGAATATTTCGCTAAGATTCTATATTATATTAGATATAAGATTATATAAATCTTAATAATTTATATTATATTAGAGTATAATATAATAGATTAATATTTTATATTATATTATATCTTTTCGACTAGTATAAATTTCTTAATAAATAAAGAAAATATTAATTTTATTAATTAATCGTTAAGCGTTTTAAATTTAGATATATTATTCTCCGCTATATAGATATTAATAACTAAATTAAATTACTTTAATTAAAATTAGATTAATTTTAAATAAAGATCTTTAGACTATTAATAAATATTAGAAAAATATTATTAATATAAGTTTTTATTTATAGATTTTTAAGCTAGTATATCTTTAGTTATAGCTAATAATTGCGTTTATATAAAATTTTATTTTAATTTATATTTCTATCTATAAATAAGTAATAAGAATTAATATATTTTTATCTCTAGAAGCGTAGCGTTATAATTAAATTTATATCGTTAAATTTAATCTTATTTATCTTTATTAAATTCTTATTTATCTTTATTAAATCTCTATTAATATTTATTATTATCTTTTTAATAATATATTTAAATAATATAATTATAAAGCTTTTTAAGATATATATATTTATAATTCTTTTAATAAATAATATATAATATTAAGAGAATTAAGAATAAAGTACGCTTTTTAAATACGAGTACTCGCGATTTAATTAATTCGTGCGTTTAATTATTATTAAGTTAATAATAGCTTTATAAGTAATTAATAGCGAAAAATAACTTAAATTCTATTAAAGTTTTCTAATCTCTATAATTAGAAAAGAATAATTACTATTAATAGCTAAAAAGTATATTAAATTTACTTTATATCGTAATACTAGAAATTCTAATTATATTATATAATCTTCTATTAAATCTTAATTAATTAAGATCTAATATTTAATAATAATCGCGCTATATCTTTTAATATCTCGAGATTTAAAATAGCTATAATCGCTATCTAACGATAATATATATATTTATATATTTTATATTAATAGTTTTCGCTCTTATTTTATAATATATAATTAATAATTCTAGAGAAATATAGCGTTATAAATTACTATCAAATAATATTCTTAAATTTAATAAAAATAAGATATATAATTTTATTATTTTTAAGATATTAGTATAGCTTAGATCTTAATTAGATATAATCTATCTCTATTACTATTAGAAGATATTTAATAATATCTCTTTTATTATAATTAAGAGTATAATAAGTTTTTTAATTCTCGAAAAGAATATAAAGTATATTCGAGTTCTCTTTAATTAAATTTTATTTAATTTTAATATATATCTAATATATATAGAAAGCGTAAGTTTAATCTTATCGATATTCGATATAATATTCTTTTAAGATATAAATATCTATATATTAGATATCTATCTTATTCTTAAATATTTAATATATATTAGATTAAGTAGTTATAATTAAATAGCGCTTAATAAAACGCGTTAATTAACGAAATTATATTTTTTAATCTATTAAATAAAAGCTATAATTGTTTAATTCTAATATAATATTATATAACGCGATTTAAATTATATTAGAAATACTCTAATTAATCTAATTTATTATTATTCGAAAGCTTTTAAAATAAAGTATAAAGATAACTATATATAAATAAACGTTTTTTTTAATATCTTACTTAAAGAATATTATAGTATATCTTAAATATAGAAGTTAAAATAGTAATATCTAACTTATTTTTTTATTATACTTAAATCTAAATTAACTTATTATCTTTAATATTCTAATCTTACTTTAAACTCTTAATCTTAAATTTAAATAATTTATATTAAGAAATTCTTTTAATTATAATTTAACGAAGGCGATAGATTATATAAATAGTATAATAAAAATATTTAAATAGCTTATATCGTAGTTATTCTCGATTATTTATTATTATATCTTATATTAAATTATAAATTTAATATCTTATAGCTCGAATTCTCTTAAAAAATTCTTTTTAAATATAAGAGAAAATATATTAGAGGAATTATATTAAATAATATAAATATTTACTATATTAGTGATAACGAAGCTTCTAATAAAATTATTAGCTATTAATAGATTAAGATTCTCGAGCTCGAAAACTCTAATTATTTTCGCTTATACTAAAGATAGAATAACGATATTATTACTATATATAATAAACTTATAAAATATTTAATTTTTTAAATATTTATATAAATAAGAGTAGCGTTATTTAATTTAAATCTAAGCGTAATTATCTATTAAGTATATAAGAAGTTAGAGAAAAAGTTTAAGCTTAACTCTTTATTAGAGAGTTATTAATTTTATAGAATAATAAAAAGAATTTTAATAATAGATATTAGGCGAAGAAAGAATTTAAGTAATAAATATTAGGCGGAAAAAGAATTTAAATAATAGATATTAGAGATTAATAGTATTTTATTATATATTATATAATAGATTATAAATAGTATTAATAATTTCTTTATATATAATATTACTATAAATATAATTATATAATATTATTAGACTTCTATCTTATTACGTCTTATTATAGAATAAAGCTTTAAATATTCTTATCTAGATTCTTATTTATATATACTTTCTTTATATATAATATTATTATAAATATTATTATATAATATTATTAGATTTCTCTATCTTATTAATTCTTATTATAGAATAAAATTTTAAATATTTTTATCTAAATTCTTAGATATATTTAGCGTTAAAGTAATAAAGGTTATATAAATAGATTTAAACTTCTTAATATTAATAAAAAGCGGATTAGAGATATTATATATTAAGATATTATTCTTTTTTATTAAATTATTAATTACTAGATCTTCATTAGCGTATAACCTCTATTAATATACTCGCGATTAATTATTTAGCGATATAGTTTTAAAATATTATCTTATCTTAATTTCTACTTCGTTTTTTTCTTTTTCGCCTTATTTAATTTAACTTCAACTTCGATCTTTTTTATAAATATATTTATCGTTATTCTTTTAATCTTCTTCTTTCTATTTATTATAGAGTTTATTAATAATATTAATAAATATCTTTTAGTAAAGCGTATAAGATATTAATAAGTAGTCTTTGATTTCGACTTAGTTAATTTTATAGTAGAGATATTACTTTTCTTTAGCTTTTTAAATACTTCGATTCTCGATATTCTCGAGATATTTTCTAATTATATTTATATTAGCTAGTAAATATTTATATTATAAATAAAGTAATTAATCTTTTATTATTAAAATAAATAAACTATCTAAAAGAGCTTTAATTATATCTTTAAATTTAAATATATTTATATTTAAAAATTTTTACTTCGCTATAATACGATGATTAATTAAAAAAGATAGAATTCTTAATCTAATTAAATATATTATTTAAGATTAAACTTATATTATTAACTATTATTAAGAGAATATTATTTATATAAGTTAAGAGATATATTTATTTTATTTAGTATATACTTAATTAAAGTAAGTAATAATATTTATATAAAATCCTATTATTATAATTAGTTAAATTTATAAATAGATAATAAGAATTAGCGTTATATTTTTATTTATAAAAGCGCTATAATAAAATTTATATTTTAATCTTAATTTATTATTATTTAATTTACTCGATTATATTATAATATAAAACTCGAATTAGAGTATATATAAGATAAAGAGATATAATAGTCGAAGAATTTTAATTATTAGAAATATTAGATACGCGTAATTAAATAATATACTATTTTAATAAATAATTATTAAGAATAATCGTTAAGATAGAATTAATATTAATCTATAAAGACTTAATATAAAAATATTAATAGTTTTCTAATACGCGAATAATATAAAGAGTATTAAGCTTATAATTTAGATCTTAATTAGATAATATTTAAATTTTAAAAAATTACTAAATTTATAATTAGCTAGATCTTAATAATATAAGATCTAATCTTTTAAAGCTTCTTTCGCGAAAAACTCTTTCTTTAAGTAATAATAATATTTAATATTATTTATAATTTATCTAATTACTTACGCTTAAGTATATTTCATTATATTATTAACTATATTTTAATTCTAATTAGAATTTTATCTTATTAAATAATATAAGTCTATAGACTCTTAGATATCGATCGCGTAATACTAAAGATAGCTTAGTCGCGAGTACGAGATCGATTTCTATTAGTAAGCCCCCTTTATTAATTTCTAGTATCCGTAGTCAAGATAAGTAACCCACTATTAGATAGAGTATAATGAAATACGGCCGCATTTCATTAGAATAGCTCTTAGCGCGGAGGCGCATTCCATTATAACTTTTATATTTAAATAAAATACGCTTTTTTTTCTAATAGAAGTTTCTTTATTTTTTTAGATTTAAATAGTTCTAAGCTAGGGCTATATATCGCGTCTTATACTACGAGATTTAATCTTATAATTATTTTTTAAAAAAATGTTAAAGTCTATATATAAAGTTATTTCTCCGACTTATCGACGCTAAGAGAACTTTATATTATAATTTTATTTTCTATAATAAATAATTAATATAATTTAAAAAAAAAAAATAATAATACTACTTAGTTAATATTATATATAAAAATTCAAATTTTATAAATAGCTCTAGAATTAATATATTTAGAATTAAGATATTTTAAATAAAATTAAATATTTAATTAATTTTTTTTATTATTTAAAATAAAAAATTTAAAAAAAAAAATATTAAAAAACTTAAGAATCTTAGAATTTTAACGTATATTTTTTAAATAGATTTACTTCTATATTTGTTATTTAAAATAATAAATTTCTATATATATATCGATTACTTTTCGCGCTAAGAGAAACCCTTTACTTAGAAATTTATTTCGCTCTATATATAAAATATATTTAAGAAATATAAAAAAAAAAAAATTATACTTAGTTAGTTATTTTTAATAAAATTTAGAATTTAAAAATCGCGTAATATTAGAGTTATAATCTATTAAAATAATACTTATTATCTCGTATTAAAGAAATTTTTAATATATTAAATAATTTATTTTCTTTATATAATAGAATAAATAAAATTATTTTATTCTTTACTTATTATATAGTTATTTTAACTTATAATAATATAATAAGTAATTTTTTTTTTAATTTTTAAATAAATAAGATCGGGAGTTCGAGTTATACTCTCGCTATTTTTTTAAATTCTTAAAATTAGATAAGCGAAGGAATTAGAATTATAGCGACGAATATATAAAACTTAGAGAAAAAAAAGAAAAAAAAATTTCTTTTAGATTTTTATTTTATTATTTTACGCTTTTTTATAATAATATTAAGATTTAAGATTATAAAAGCGAATACGCTAAATCTAATAGTATTCTTAATTTTTAATTATTTAATTTACTTTCTTCTTTATATATTACTTTATTTAAAATCTTTTAATAATCTATAATCGCGATATTAAAATCTATAAATTATATTTATTTTAATATATTTTATTTAATAATAATTTTTACTTATTATAACGCGTAAAGTTAAATATTTTAATATTATTTATTATTATAAATAATATATTTAATTAAATTTAGCTTTATTTTATTAAAAAATTAATATTATTTATTATTATAAGTAATATATTTAATTAAATTTAATTTTACGCTATTATTATTATATATAATTTATTTAATTAAATATTATTAATAAGTTATTATTATCTATAGATAATATTTATTTAAATAAAAAAAAAAATCTCTTCTATTTTATTTTTAATTATTTTAATATAGAATTTTATCTTTAATTTATATTTACTACGCGCTTATTATATATTTAATCTAATTTTATCTCTTATAAGAGTATAATCTTTCTTTCTCTACTCTCTTTTCTTTATTATAATAATTTATTTAAAAAAGATTTTAAAAGAAAAACGCGTTTTTACTCGCGAGACTATAATTAAATTTTAAATTAAATATTAAATTAAATATAAAATTTAATTTTTATAAGTAAATATAACTATTCTATCGTAATTCTTAAATCTTATAAATTCTTTACTCTTTAGAGTTATAGTTAAATAATAAAAGATAATTTAAATAAAAAATAATTAATTTATTAATATTATAAAGAATTTTAGTTTATTAAGAGAGTTAAAAAATAATAATAATATTATCTTAATTAAAATAAGATCGTAATAATAATAATTTCTTCTTCTAACTATATTTAATCTTTTAATTAGATCTTAAAATAAGAGTAATATAATTACTTAATCTTTAATTAGATTATTATTTAAAGAAGCTTTTTTAAATTTTAATAAATTATATAAACTAAGTAGATAGACTTATATTATTTTATTTATTTAGAATCTTTTTAAAATTATAAATATTTTAATTATAAATATATATTTATAATTAAAGTTAAATAATAGAGTTCTCTATATTTATTATTATAATTAAATATTTATATATTTACGAGTAAAGGCCTATAAATTAAATTCATAATCATTTTTTTTGATTAAAGCTATCGAGTAAATAGATAAGCGATCTTTGATAAGCGAACTTTGGTGAGCGATATTTGAATTCCTTACCCTTTAATAATTATAAGACTAAATTTAAGAAAGAAAAAAGAATTCTAAAAGCCCATATTTTATTCTATAATTTAAAAAAAAAATCTTAAAATTTTAATAGAAAATAAAAAAGTTATTCTAAAATTAAATAATATATATCTGTTTTTTAATTAGAGCTGTCGAGCGAACTTTGATAAGCGAACTTTGATAAGCGATATTTGAATTCCTTGCGCTTTAATAATTATAAGACTAAATTTAATAATTCTTTTTTTATCTGAAAGCCCACATTTCGTTCTATAATTTAAAAAACAAATCTTAAAATTTTAATAGAAAATAAAAAAGTTATTCTATATATTAATAACGGATACCTATTTTTTTAATAAGGGAGGGCGCGGGAGGGCGAGATTTTGATGGTTGCGGATACTAATTTATTTACCCGCGATAACTTAGTCGATTTAACTAAAGAGCGTAGCGAATTCAAATTAATAATTGGCTACACATATAAATTTAAGATTTTCAAGCTTAGCTCTATCTTATTCTTTTATATATACTAATATAAATTTTTAAATTTACTTTTTTTTTTTATAACTCTCTCTTTTTTAATCTAAAAATCTTTTATCTTTACTCTCTTCTTTATAACTCTCTCTTTCTTCTTAATTTAAAAATTCTTAATCTATACTTTCTTTAATATAATTCTTTCTTTCTTCTTAATCTAAGAGTTTTTTATATATACTCTTTTTAATATAACTCTCTTTTTCTTTATAATTTAAGAGATTTTTAATATTAAGCGAAATTAAGTTTAATCTTATTAATTTTAATATTTCTAATCTTTTAATAATTAATATTTTTTTAAAATATTTAAATAAGTATAATTATAGATTAGAAAATATATATAATTTTAATTTTAAATTAAAGCGATATAATTATCTTTTAATTTTTATAAATAAATTTAAAAGATTAAAAATTATATTTAAAGATTTTTTATTTTTTATTAATTTATATAATAATATTATAAAATTTTTTAAAGCTAGTTAAGAGACTCGCTATATCTATAATATATTATTATTAAATTCTCTTTTAAAATCTAATTAATATTAAATAGTAAGTAATCTTAATATTATTCTTAAAGATATTTTTTCTCTTCGCGAAATAATTAATTATTAGAATTAATATTTTTTTATAAAGTTTTTCTTTAATAATACTTTATACTTTTTATATTAGAATAAAATTATAAAGTAAAATAAAATAATAAATAATTTTAAGATTATTAATTAAAAAGCTTTTTTTATAAATAATAAAAATCTAGCTATTATTAATTTTAATAGATTAAAAAAGCGTTTTTTATATTAGATTTAAAAGAAAGATCTTATATTTTAACGCTTTTAAGATATTAATAATATAATATTTAATATTTTAAATCTAGCTATTTATCGATATAGATTTTATTTTATATTTTAATTATTATTTTTATAATAAATTACTTAAAATTAATAAATAATTATTTATAATTTAAAATTATATAAGATAAAATAATTTTATTTAAATTATAACGTCGTTAATAATAACTTAAAGATTATTATTTATATTTTCTTCTTTTATCTTTTAATAATTAACTTCGATATTATATATCTAAATAATAATAAATAAAATAAATAAATTAATAATATTATTTAATTTACGCTTAGAAATATTTATAATTATTATATATAATAATATTAATTAAAAAGCTTTATTAATATAAATTATAAGATATATATTAAGAAAGAGTAGAGTATTAATAGCGCTAGTTATTTAATTAATATTAATTATTTATTATTTATTAATCTATTAAAATAATTTTAAAAATATATATTTTATAAGAGTAATAAATATTTTAAATTTATAGATTTAATATTAATTATTATAATTTATAATCTTAAAAGCTTAATTTAATATAATAATCTCGCTTTAATAAAGTATAACTTTTTTAAATTTATAAAATTCTATTATAATATTTATAATAAGAATTATTTAAGTTAAGATAATATATAACTTAATATCGAAGTTAAAAATATTCTCGCTATTAATAATATTATATTATAATAAAAAATATATTATCTTAAATAATAGATATAAGAATTCTATAATTCTTAATAAATTATATATTATCTTATAATCTTATAATATTCTTTTATATTAATACGCGATATAAATTTAATTTTTATTAAATTAAATTTAAGTAATTTATTATAAAGTAAAAAAAATCTTATTTATAATAAGATCTATAATAGTAATAAAGATTTATTCGCTATATTATTTAAAAACTATTTTATATTTAATAATAATAACTTTAAAGACTTAAGATTCTCTTAATTTTATATTAATAAATATTTTAAAGTAAATTAATATAATTAAATTATAATTAATATTTAAGAATCTTATTTAAAATAATTTAATATAATTAAAAAATATAAAAAGAGTAAGTAAAGAGTTATTATTATATTAGAAGATTTAATAAAGATAAAGTTCTTATTTAATATATAGTTAAAATATTATATAAAATAATTATTCTTTATATATTATAAATTTAATATTAATAATTACTCGATTATTATTATATAGATTATCGCTTCTTTATTAAGTACTTAGAGATTTAATAATTTAATATTATCTATAAATAATATTAATAGTTATTTATCTATAGATAATTAAATAAAAGTCTTATTTATTAAAGATCTTTATTACTCTTATTAAATACTTTTAATTAAAAAGATTAATAAGTTTATATTAATCTATTTAAATAGATAAATAGTATATCTAAAAGTATTAATAATTAAAACTTATCTTAAATTAAATAATTATTTTATTATTTTGAAAATTTAATAGCATCTTTATAAAATTATAATTAGCGCTTATTATTATACTCTTATATTAATTATAAAAAAAGTTATATTATTATAATAATCTAAATTAATATTAAAAAAAATAAAAAGTTATAAATATTAATAAGAGCGATTTTAATATTAAGCGCTTCGTTATAATAATAATAAGATTTTTAAAAATAATCTTTTAGATAATTTAGAGTCTAATTAATATAATTTTATTAATTTTAATTTTAAATAAATAATTAAGTAATATAGAATTATATAATTTTAAATAGATTAGTTTCTATAGAAGATATTATTTATTTTTTAATTATATTTTTTAAATTAACTTTAATTAGCTAATAATATATTTTATAAATTCTTTTATTATATTTAAAATATTTTAATTATTTTAATTAAATAGAAGAATATCTAAGTTATATTTCGAGAAAGATATATAAATATTAATTTTTATTATAATTATAATATATTTAATTAAGAGAATAATAAGAAAAGATAAATAGCTATTAATATTATATAGTCGTTATTTAATTTAAATATTAAATTTATCTTATAATTCTATATTAAATATATTTTTAAAATTTTAATTATAAGATTATATAAGTATTATAATTTTTCTAAAAACGTCGTTAAGATAAAGAAATAATTATTAAAATTATTAATTATAAATAAAGTTAAAGATCTTTATAATTTTAATTATATTATAATTTAATATATAATTAATATTTAGCTTTATATTATTAATATCTAAATTATCTAACTCTCTAATTAAAAAGATAATATCTTTTATAAATATTAGAATTTTAGACTTTAAATTAATTATATTAAAGATTTATTTATATATAATAATCTTAGCTTATTAATTTAATAATAAAATATTATAAATTTTCGAATATTAATATATTAATTATATAAAATAATATTATAGAAAATATATTTAAACGTTATAAGCTAATTTCTATATTAAATAAACTATTATATCTTATAATAATTATTAATTATTCTCTAATATAATTTAAATAAATTATTAATTTAATATAAAGTTAATAAGAGATATAATTAGAAGATTTAATAGAATATTTATAAACTTAATTCTCTAGAGAAGATTAATTAATATCTCGCTATTTTTATATTTAATTAAGAAGATTTAATAAAGATAATCTATATCTATAAATCTAATTATAATTTAAATTTTCTTTATAAAATTTTTAAAATCTAACTTAATTTCTATTATTTAAATTATTTTATATTATCTAAATATCTTATATAGTATAATTATTAATATAGATACTTAATAGTAAATAAAATATAAATTTAAAGATCTTTAAAATCGAATTTAAGATTTATCTTTATTAAAAAAAATAAGATTATTATAACGCGATATTTTTATTTATATACGCTAAAATTTAGCGTTATATATTTATTTATATATATTAAAATTTAACGTTATATATTTATTTATATACGCTAGAATTTAATATTATATATTTATTTATATAAATCGAAATTTAGCGTTATATATTTAGGGTT
>NW_023502998.1:0-109576 GCF_014066315.1 Letharia lupina
AGCTTGGCCCCACCGGCCTTGAGGTGGGTCTGAGTGGGAAACCCTGCCAAGACTTAATTTTTTGGTGTATCGCCCGATATGTAATATTCACACCCTGCGTATATATGATCCTTAACAAAAATACGCAACTACGATAGCCTTTTTTGGAATTCTTAAAAAAAGTCGAATAAATAGTCAAATAGGCCCTCGTTAAATTAGGAGTTGTGGTATAGTGATTAAGAAGTAGGCTTTTAATTTTATTTTATTAAAAAATTTAGCTAACTTAATCATAGCAGCGGTACTAATACTCAAGAACGCCGTACGTCTTAATAAACGCGCAGTATTATATAGAAATTCTCTTATAATATATTAATCCTCGAGGTAATCGCTATAATACTCGTCGGATTAACGATATAACGTATTAAGAAAGATATTATAGCCTCGCTAGTTAATTTATTACTAACTTCGATTAAACGTCGTAATCTCTTTTTATTTTTTAAATAATTAGGCTTATAAGAGTCGCCGCGATAATATATATAAATAAGTAAATAAGTATATATATATATAAGTAATTATAAAGCTATCGAATTTATAAAGAGTAGAGCGAAGAGCGAAGCGAAAAGCGAAGTAAAGATAATTTATTCTTTTAATGTGAAGTTAGATATTAATAGCGATAACATCGATAAATAAGAGTATCTTATACGACGTTAAAGTTTTTTATAGATATATAAAATATAGAAAAAGACGTCTTTAAATATAGGAAGGTTTATATTATTATTATAAACGACTTAATCGAATATCGCTTAATTATCTTAACGCTATAATTTTAAAAAAATATTAAGAAATATTAAGCTCTAGATCTATTAGTAGTTAGTATATTTCTTATTAAAGAAAATTAAAAGTTAAATAATATTCCTCTTCACTTTAAACGTTAAAATATTCTTCTCTCTACTTTTATATTTAAGAATTAAATATATAACTTTTTCTCTTTACTTTAGAATTGGTTCGCTAAATATCTTAAAACTTCGTATTTATTAGAAGGAAGGATATTTCTATAAGCTATAAAGAGGTTAATATATATAGTTTGAAAATATCTCGCTATCGTTATCGAAGAGAAAATTATATATCTAAGCGTCTCTTATAGTCTTCTTATTCGCTCTAGTTCGTTTTAAATACATTAAGCGCGTTAAAATTATTTAAGATATATATTTTATACTCCCTTTAACTTCTAAGTAATATATCTTCGAGTTAATAGATTTATATATAGAGGGGATAGCTTTAATACTCGATTTCTATTAGATAGTAATACGATTAAACTTATAATTTAATTATTATACTCGACTCGTTATATAATCTTTTAATAATATTAAATATAATACGCTATCGTCTAAAATTTAATTATCGAAGAATAATTAACTAAAGATAAATATTATAATCGTTAGCGGAGAATATATATTCGAATAAACTTATACGATAATAACGAGCTATTTAATTATAATAAAAAGTTTATATACTTATTTAGCGATCTCGAAAGACTTATTAACTTCTTAATTAATATTAAAAGACTATATAATAATAATTAGAAAAATAAAGAAAGTCGCGATTTCCCGATAACGGGGTGATTATTGCGGTGGGTTTATACAAATTAACGGTTTATATAGCGATTCGGGGGTTTTCTACTTAGACTCTAAGGGAGGGGTATGCCGTAATGAGCTTGCGATATGATTGGCCCCCGAAGCGAGGCACGAGTGTAGGGCTGGCCATAGGTACCCCGGCTAGCCGTGAGTCTGAATTACTGAGACTATCGTTGTTCCAGGTAGGTCCGCAGTGACGCTCTGGCATTTTGATGGTTCCCGGAGTTCAACCGGGCGATGTTGATTAAGTCATGAGCCCTCGGAGACAAGATGCTATATCCTCCTCGCAACGACGTAAAACTTGTTGAACAAATACCAGCTGAATCGTTTAGCTATACTACATCGCCTTATAGCATCCAAATGCTTTTGCAACATGAATCCTCGATTCCAAGCATGCGCCAGAAATAGGATCAAGCGCCAGCAATGTAGCAACCCCAATGATGCCCTCTATCAGACGAAAACAAGTTGATAGCACACAGACAGAATGACAATCCCAGTTCTCCTGGATCGTCCTAATCATCGCTCTTGTCTCAGCCCCAGCAACCCAATCGCCGCTTTCCCTCGAACAGCGCTGCTCGTCAGGTTATCTTCATCCTCGTAGCGTCTCTTTGATATCCGCTCGTCACTGCCAGGCGGGCTGCTGAGCTGTCGCTGAGCATTCTGTACCCTCTGCCGTGGCAATGCCGGTGTCCTGAAGACCTCTGGACTTTCTTTCTGAGCACCGTGGTCTGGCGAGCACGGGGGTGATGATAGATCCTGGGGATGGGCGATCATTCGTGCTGAAAAGGCTGTGGGAAGTAGGACCGGCGCTGGGAGTAGTTTGGGCAATGACGGCTGCTCATCTCGCTTCGTCGTGGACTCTCCAGATGGCAATGCCTCTTGCCGTGATATCCGGAGTTGCGACAGTGGAAGATTGATCTGGTTCGTCTGGACTTTGAAGTGAGCAAGCCGTAATCGGAGTCGCAGCGTCTCGGCATGCTGGAATGGTTTAGCAGAATCTAGGATTGCAATGGAAGTATTGATGGCTCACCTGACTTATCCTCGACCGCAATGGCTGTGTCACCTCTGTGGCTGCGGTCTGCTGAGAAATCATTGTATCGTCCGGATCAAAGTCGATGACGGAAGACATGGCAGAGTCCTTGTAGCTGTTTTGCGAGTCGCCTTCACCCATCTCTTCTGCTGGCTCTTCCGTGACATTGTCGACTTGTATTATATGTGGGGCAGATGGATAGACAGACATGGCTCCCGATAGCGCTGGCTGAGTCTGGTAAAGAATGTAAGTTGGTGCTCCATGGAAGCCAAGGGAAAGCGGGGCTCACCTGTCCCGACGAAACGTCGTCTATCAGGGTAGTCTGAGGGCGGGCAGGTGACACTCGGACGCGAGATGTAGGTTGGGCAAATTCCGGCTCCTCCACTTCTTGTATCTGCCTTTTGTGACCTATCGATACCTTTCCCACGGTGGTCATGCTAGAGGGCGTGCCGAACGTGTTGACTGGGAGGTCAACAAGAGCGCGACGTTCAGGTGTAGACTGTGCCATGTCCAAAAGTCTGATTCTTTAGTCAGTCAACCAATGCTAGAGGGCAGGAAATTGCCTCCACTCGTCGGGGGTAGAAGCTCACTGTGAACAGGGTGAAAGAGCTTGGGGGGGGGAGAGCAGACGGAACTTGGAGCCAAGTGAGTGACTTGTCAACAGCTCATTGAGCAGCCTTGATGGTGGAATAAGTGATGTTGTCGAATGAATATAAAATAGGCGCCGCGTACAGCGCGGACGCGGGCTTTTTGAGTCTAAACAAGCACGTAAAAATGATGTTCTCGCGTTGTATATATTGATCTGAAGCTAAAGCTTCATTTCACGAGAATAACGGGCATACGGTAGATGTTCGGACCGATCTCCTTGGCACTGATGAGTCAGCTGGTCGTATCCTGTGCATGTCGTTTTACAGAATTATACAACAACAGTGCTATGATCTTTTTTAATCGGCTATCAAGCGTCTCGGAATGATAATGGAAGAGTTCACACCGGATGTCTCAGGTATTTAAGGATCTTGCTTTTACGATACCGGGCCCTACTGGCATGGTAGACTAAAATTAAGCACTCGATTACCATGGTCTTATCCCAAGGATATACCGAAACGACAGCAAGCAAAGGCACATTCCGGGCTGTCAAACCTCCGGCTGACCAGTTACCGAACACTTCTTGTTTGTTCGGGTTGATATTCTTGAACGCATGTGAAGCCAAAGATATCGGCGATCGAGACTGCTATTTTCCAGATTAGCAATCTTGTAGCAAGGTTCAATGCCACCGTTCTATTATTGTCTGCCCCCAGGCTGGAGTCTCTTGTTGCTTGTGTTACTGCCAAAGAACAGCCTCGTTGACGAGAGGATGTACTCATTATGAGGGAGGCCATTGTCCAGGAAAATATACTTATCAAGACCGTAGCCTCCAACGGAACGAAGTCATATGGAGGCGATTCCACTCAGACCTTGTCAATCGTATTAGTCTGATGGCTTGGTGCCATTGCTCGTGTGTGACTCTCCACTACTCGAAGCCTTTGTACGAGGCCGCTCGAAAAATGCTAGCAACTCTATCTCTGCCTTCTTCGTGATCTCGCATGTGAGAAGATCACTGGGACCGCTCATTATGCATTGCCATATACTCTGCAAACGTTTTCCCGTAATTTATTTTCTTCCCACGAAAATACTCCGATCCGTTGAAGTTATTTTGATGCGTCATGATCTGGTTGGCCGAACACTTCCGTTCCCCGCTGAATGAAACATCCGATTTGCTCGGATTTTTCAGTCTACTGTGGGTCATGTACGTTGCAATTTTGGTTATTACCAGACTGCCTCGGAGCCATATCCAAAGTGCTAGACCGCAGCAGACAACGCTCCCAACAGCAATACCGGTCCAACCGGGAACATCAAAGATATGCTCCGCGTGCATTCAGCATCAAGTTGGCACAAGATCAGCAGCCCCCATTAGTTTGCAAGTCCACGAGTAGATCCAAGTTCCACGAATCATTGTCGCAAAGTTCTCCCACGGTCCATCCAGGGTTCACGAAGGATCGTTCAGCTAGAGACACTTACACAATTACATGATGCAACCTTTTCAAGAGCTGATCCAGAACAACGCCATCGCGGAGGAATCGCCCGAATCGCGCAAACTCGAGGTATCCAAACCACTGCCTGAGCGAATGAAGGCAAAGAGACTTATTAAGCACAGTGAGTAAAGCGTTTGCGATTTTGCTGGTTACTCTTGCGGATGATAGGGAGGTTTAGCAACCTTTTCCCTGAGCGAATTTCGGAATCCAGAAGCAGTAATCACTCAACGTTATTACTACAGATGATCAAGGTCAGCGTCGTCGGTTGCTCGCCAAATTGAATTGCGTCGATTTTCTGATTAACCCGATACAGACTATAGACTCTGGAATATTAACTCTGAAACCCTGCAAGTCGGACGAAGTTGTGACGATTGTGTGCATCGTCTGAGCACTTTTCTCGACAGCGGACAATGAGGAAGCCCTATAGCTCAGACTGATAGGGCTCAACTGTGAGTCGCCATTACTGGCTGTTTTCTTGTTGTTGTTATTTGAGAATGTGTATTGCCAACGTTGAATCTAGTCTATCTCTACTTTTCCTTGGCTGCGAGAGTAGGCACGCACAAGAGCAATGCAACCACCGACGGCCTGCGTGTTCTTCATCTTTTGCACACGACGCTTTAGCTGCCTCGCCATACCGGTAGTAGCTCTAGAAGCGCGCTCGTGAGGTTCAAATACTTTCTTCTCTGCCTGCACTGCGTCAACGACCGCTTGACATCAAAGCCTCTGAACAACCCGTCGCTCAATCACCCGCTCCTCCAGCTACTCCTTCACTGCTCCAGAAATCGGATCGTCCGGCCCAAGCAACGATACCTTGATCCGATCCTCCGGCCCCATGAGCATCCACCCGCCCGTCTTCTCCTCCCCGTACGACGAGGCCCTCCGACACAGTGTGCTGAGATGGTCCAACGCCGCCGTCACTTCCACCCAGCTGCTCACCACCGCCTCGCGCGCCTCGAGCTCCACCTGCGCGCGGCACCGCCCGAAGCGCTCCATCGCGGGCAGCCGGTAGCCGTTGTTGGCGCCGTTATTGTGGAAGGGGGCGCTGTCGTGGGTGGTGGGGAGGGCGCGGATGGCGCGGTTGCATTCGGGCCAGGAGGGGCGGTGGTCGGATTTGAAGAAGCCGGGTTTGCTGCATTTGTGGGTTGGGGGCGTGTAGCTGATGTTGTTGTTGGTGTTGGTTTTGTAGATGGTGATGGTGTTGTTGTTGTTGAATTTTGCGGGTACGGTTGATGTTGTGGGGGTTGAGAGGACGAGAGGTATTAGTAGCAGGCTTATCCACTTGGAGAACATTCTCGTCTTCGGAGTCAATTGGCTTGGAGGAGATCGTACTGATTTTCTTAATCGAGAGAAAAGGAAGATTTGTGCATGAGATCAACGGTGTCGACTGCCTTTATCGGCCGGATGGAAAAAGTTAAACCGTATCACGATGGTATGCTGGTTGGCGCATAGTAGAGTGTTTGTCGGCTGAGTGATTAATCGTTTGCCGCGCTGCTATGTATGGTGAGTTGGAAAGGCGCACCATATGCAATCTACCGTATGCAAATCATACTGCGTTGCGTCCTTGCGCGGCTACACGCGTGCCGTTGTATATCGTAATAGCGATGAGTTGTGCGCTTCCAGGTATCGAAAGGTACTGGTGCTGCGAGAAACAAGCATTGTGCTGCAGGTAGACTAGCAACAACAGCTCTAGCTAGATCACCTTTTTGGTCTGGATCCTTTGCGCAAGTACAAGATTCGTATAGAAGAGCAGTCCCGTTTACGTAATGAACTTGAGGCTAGAGAATTTGCTCAACGAAGGATACTGCAAAGCGGCAACGCTGTTCGGAGGCCTTTAGGACATGACTGGAGAGATTCATTTGGAACAGTGGCTTCTTCAAAATTGGACAAATTTCGATATATAAGAAACAACTTTCTTTCTCTTACGTTCTTTCCCGGTATCACCTGAATCGTTTTTCTTCCCGTCTTTCTTTCTATTGTGCTTCCCAACATCATGGCAAGCGAAGTTGGCTTTGGAGGAGTGTTATTCGATAAGTCTCCAAATGCGATATTGTGCTCCTCCCAAACTGTCTCCGTGTGTCTTCATAATAGTTCTGTATTCGGTCAGAGGCCAATTTGAGCCATCGCGGTCGCACATTTCATTGAGCTCTTTCGAGAGCTCCTCCACGGACGTACTAATGTCTGAAGAAGAATCTCGTCCGCTGAGTCCTACCACTTACATTTTGGGGCAGGATGGCCCCGGCCTTTATTCTGTTGAGGAGAGTTTCCAAAGTATTAGTAGATTTCCACTCCTTATGGCCAACTCCAACATTTGCTTGGTTCATTCCTAGTCGCAGAAAACTGAAAAGCTGATCCAGCCTATTCTATCGGGTCCGCGCTTTTCGAAATCGATATGAAACAATAATATCCAAGCCATCGTTGGTACCAAGTACAAAGGAAGCCGACTTGGTTTCAGGCTTCTTTCCTTTTGATGAAATGAAGGTGACCTCGAGAATTGTAACAGTTCAGCCAGCGTCACCCGAAGCAACTTGAGGAGAATATGGGCAATTTTTTGATGACGGTGGGGGTGAACGACCTGAATGGAAGAAATTGAGTCATGTTCTGAATTATCCTGAAAAAGTAAGGGTGATATAGTCTGCGGCTCCATGGACTGGCTGCACGGCCCCGAGACGGATTTGGAGCATATACCTGCACCCTCGACGGACGATATTGCCGGTGCGGATGGTTGAGCTGCATTGACTGCTAGTTGACGAGCGAAATTATGAGGCCGACTAGCGCAGTATTTTGTCCCGCAGAGGGCGTGATGCTTTGCCAGAAAAGGGAACAGATATTAGGCCAGGAAGTGAGAGAGATGGCCAGGAGCAATGGATAGAGGTATGGACAAGCTGTCTCGCAAATCAGAAGCACTGGCTCTACAAAGGGGCGCTGCAGATCGATGAGATGGCATGAACGACGAGTTTTCAATGACAGGAGCACAGAAGCAAACACTGGTCAAGAAATCCAGCAACTTAACTCCGGACAGTCCCCCTCCGACAGTCCCCCGTCCATACTAATGCAGCCTACCGGCTATACCCGCAGCCACCCGGCTTAGTATAGGCCTTGGCCTGGATATCTGACTGATGGGTGCATTGTCGATATTTCTTTCATTCCACGGTATAAATATCCAAATAGGACGTTACACCTTAACGAGTGAGAGAGGCCTTATGATATAGATTTTCAGCGATGACTTTTACCACAATTCCAGGAAGGCTGTGAGTTCAAATCCACGTGTTAGCAGCAGCCCCACGGGGGCCCTGCGACAGCCCTACGGGGGCCCTGCGACAGCCCTACGGGGGCCTTACGGGGGTCCCCTTCAAGACCGAGCGGCCTACATACGTCAAGAATAGGCTAGACTTGAAGCCTTACAAGCCAAGCAGACCGTCACTCAGCCAGCTCACCAATCCACTCAGTCAGCTACTCAGCCAGAGCACTCAGTTGAACAAGAGGAGGAGTCACTACAACAGGCGAATGCGGAGAACACTGCGGAGAAATCAAGCGGCAGCAAGGCCCCCAGCACCAAGAACGCAGGCCTACTCTCCACGATCCCGCGTCAAGTCATCACTCAGCAAATGGAGAATACCACTACAATCTGGCCTGCTATCTCTGCATACCTAGGCAATATCACATTGATATGGTATATCATTAAGTTGACGACACAAGAGAAGGATCTGCTGCGACGGTCACAGCCAAATCACTATGGCCAATTGGGTCTCTTCAGGACGGAGTTCGGACGATGCATATTTGGACGAATTGAAACCGTCCGATGTCTTGTTTCGACAGTCATTTCATTATTCGAAAGCTTTCACTGCGGCAGGAGAACTCGTGGGATTCACACCACTAATTAGCCTGGTGTCTCCATTCCTTTCCGGCTTTCGAAAAACCATGCATGCATACTTCTTGCCATGAGGACATGGCATTTCTCTGTTTTTTGTGGGCAATTGTCATGAGATGCCTCAGGGCTACCCATAGGGCCACTAGCGTAGGCTTGACACCGCACACATATATGAGTCAAACCATAATGATTCCTTAATAATCTTATTCGAACTTGAAGTTTCTCACAATGTGGTGTACAGGGCTAGCGCGGCCCCTCACCTAAATTAGGTGGGGCCTAAAGCTTAGTGTGTAGATCGTGCGCGGGAGGCTGCATTAGTATGGACGGGGGACTGTCGGAGGGGGACTGTCCGCAGTCAAGTTGGAAATCCAGCATACGAACCGTAAGCGGGGGATGCATTTCGCGACATGCAAGCCTCCATCACAGTGGCGGACTTCACTAAAGGCTTCACCGCAGACTTCACTACAGCAATAACAGCAAGGTGGAAGAGGTAAAAGAGATAGAAGAGACAAGAATCTAGTAGAAGAACAGGTAGTAGAAGCAGAGGTAGTTGAAGAAGAGGTAATAACGATTTTTTCAAGACATAGTAGGCCGATAAGACCCAAGAAATAGTGATTTAGACTCTCCGAACCCGAAGCCTTGATAGCAATAAAAGACCAGTGTTATTATACTAGTTTGCCAAACAATTCTGGTGAGAGATAGGCATTTTGGTATTGCATCGGACTTATCGGACTTTAGAGTGTGTTACATGGGGGTGGATTATACTTTAGGCCGGCTTTAAGATTATCTTGGCGCACGGAGATCTGCCGAGGGCCCGAAGAGCCTCCAATTCGTTACTGTAAGGACGCGCTCTCTCATTCCTTTCTTCTTCCTGCCGCCCACATCAGTAACAGTGCGCCTCGGGTTTCAGCAGACATCAGAGAGCGGTGTCGAAGCTGAGACTGCACTCCGTCTGAGCCCAGTCCATTCCAGAATCCTGGCCGTTGCCCGGAAATTGAGAGACAAGCATCAGGGTTGAGACACCTTCCTAATGGAGAGAATCGAATGTGCCTCATGTTGTCATGGTGCATTGACATCTGCGATAGAGCTTCCGACCTCCAATAACAACAAGTCGTCCCTGTCTGAATAAACGCAGTATGAGATCAATTCCACACTACATATTCAGTCCTATGGAACATCAGGCAGGTCATGGGACCGTGAAGGCAGTACCTGCCTTTTTTGGCTGCGTCTTCGTCTATGGAAGTCGGGCTATCACACGGAACCATGTCCTGTGCCAAGACGGTCAGAAGTGAAACCCCGTCATCATCTTGGAGTGACACCAGCCGTATCCCCCCACCTCATATACTCCTCCAGAGTACCCTTCTTCAAGTATCCTCATCCTCATATCCATATCTTTTCTACAGTACTTGGCCTTCAAGTACTGGTATTCCTTAGCATCATCATGCGTGCTGCATTCTATCTCTCGGCATTCCTATGCGCATCATCAGCTGCAGCTTCTGGTGCCATCGATGCCTTCAAACGAGTTGACAGGGTCCTAGAGCCTAGAGTCGCCGCCCAGCACAATGCACCGGCCCATAGCCATGAGCGACTGCAGAAGCGTGCATCGCCCTACCTGAACAACGTCACACAGAGTGAGTGCACCGCAGATGTGAATCCCACGCCAGATGCTAATTAGGCACCAGAGTTTGTTGTGGACGGTACAAAGATCCCAGATGTTGATGTATGTTGGATCCAGAGTAAAATGGCGCTATAGGCTTACAGGCAGACAGTTCGATGTTGGCGAGTCCTATGCTGGATTGGTACCAATCTCGTCCGCCGCCAACGAGACTCGGAAGCTCTTCTTTTGGTGTGTCTGATCCAAAAACATGCTTCGTACCACGCTTACCATCGACATACAGGTTCTTTCCCTCCACAAACCCAGCTGCTACAGACGAGATTGTGATCTGGTAAGGCAGATGAGCTCATTCGTTCTGGTTCGCTTGCTGATCCATCGCTTCTAGGTTTAATGGTGGCCCTGGCTGCAGCTCCCTCAGTGGTCTCCTCACCGAGAATGGTCCCTTCACGTGGCAAGCCGGCACATTTGCTCCTACCAAAAACCCCTATACCTGGGTGAATTTGACGAACATGCTCTGGGTTGAGCAACCTGTGGGTGTAGGATTCACCCAAGGAACCCCAGACATCGTGAATGAGGTGGAACTTGCGCAACAATTCATGGGATTCTACAAGAACTGGGTGGACGATTTTCAAGTCCAAGGCAGCAAGGTCTACGTCACGGGTGAAAGCTACGGAGGGTACTACGTACCTTACGTAGCAGACGCTTTCATCAATGCCAATGACACGACGTACTACAATCTTGCGGGAGTGGCGATCAATGATCCTATTCTAGGTGATGGAGACCTGCAGCAGGAGGGTGGGTCGCTCACATCATGCTTCGGGGCATCTCTGCTGACTCGGTCTTAGTACCCGTCGTGCCATATCTGAATCATTGGGAAAACACGTTCGCCCTGAACGAGAGCTTCATGGCTGCAGCCCAAGCGCGTGCCGACTCTTGCGGATACACCGACTACATCAACACCTACCTCACCTTCCCACCACCTGGTCCGTTGCCATTGCCAAAAAACAGCTCCTTGGACTGTGACCTCTTCGACGATGTATTTTCTGCGGCGCTTGAAGTCAACCCATGTTTCAACATCTACCATATCCTCGACACTTGCCCTCACCTTTTCAACGTTCTTGGCATTGTCAACCAAGGTGACTATTTCCCTCCAGGAGCGCAAGTTTACTTCAACCGCAGTGATGTGCAAGCCGCTATCAATGCGCCTGTGGGCACAAATTGGATGCAATGCACAGACATCAACGTCTTTGAAGGTCCTTACGGCAACAATTCTCAAGGTGACGAGTCACTGGGGCCAGCTCAAGATGGAGTTCTGGCACATGTTATTGAGTCCACAAACAATACCATCATTGGTGTCGGAGGCTTGGATTATTTGCTTCCAATTAATGGTACCCTGTTGGCGCTTCAGAACATGACGTGGAATGGGCTTCAAGGATTTCAGACCCCGCCGTCAAACAGCTTCTTCGTTCCCTACCATCCGGAGTATAATCTGGGTTTCCTTGCGGGAGCCGGTGACCTTGGCCAATGGGTAACTGAACGAGGCTTGACCTTCTACCATGTCGACCTGGCAGGACACGGTATGTAACTCTGCGCTCTTGAATATAATGGGAAACCCGCTGACGTTTCCCAGAATTGCCTGGGTATACACCAGGGGCTGCGTATAGAGTTGTCGAGTTGATGCTGGGAAGAATTTCGTCTTTGAGCCAGACAGGAGATTTCACCACCCAGACGGGCAACTACACAGGCACGGTCCCCCTCACGAAGCGCGAAGGGTATGGACGCATGGTGAATCGTGGACCGAAGGCTTATGCCTGATTGCAGCATTGAAGATAGTATTGAAGCTTGCCTAGATGAATCACACAGGTCTAAATGCGTACATTGCTCTCGATATTGCTAGACGTCAGAACGAATCACAATTGACAAAGCAGGACGACTACTCACGTCACACCCAATCTCATGTTTCTATGTAGGTCTTGATTTTGTGTTGCTCGTTGCACCTGCAGCTCTCTGTACGAGGATCCACGATGGAGACTTTTATACTTTCGGCTCATTACCTTCAGTGGCTAAGTGTTTAATAGCTCGGGGAAGATGGAGCACTTGAAAGCTGAAGGAGGCGCTGAAGGTGGAAGTTCTTGCACCTGTGGTGGTTTCATTTTGCACACTGGCTTAAGGTCACTCTATTCTTGAAAGTCACTTTTTTCTATTTGGCCATCTTTCCTTCAGCACTTCATAATCTGACTTCGTTGGCTGCCAAATCTCATGCCCGACCCCAACAAGTTTTTGTACCTCCAGGGCTGGGCGACACCTCGGGTTTCTTTGGCGCTTTCGAAACTTACACCGTGAACTGTCACAAACCGCTTTACGGCTTTAGGCTCCCCATTCTATGGTAATCATACTCCTGCGTGTTCCGCGCCATTATTTGTGACGCTTCATGGCGTCTATTTGGTGGAACTTGCGGCTGTCCAAACCATGTCAAGTCGACTCAAATCTTCTCATAACGGTTTCTGGCGGCTCTAAGCCACATTCGTAATTTCAACACGCCAAGTTGTGGAAGAGACTTGAGTTGCAGCTTTGGGTTATATATACGTTCCTTCCGAATGTTTCGCGTCCTTTCGTTGGACTGACTGTTTCTCACCTTCGTTGTCAGTACGGAAAGGCAGCTTTACTCGTCGAATCCTCTTCCCGCAACCCAAATCCCCACATCCCCAGTCCCCTTTAAACCTCCAACATGCATTTCTCCCTCACCACCACCCTCCCCCTCCTCTCCACCCTCCTCTCCCTCACCACCGCCCAACAAAGCACCGACGCCAACGGCTGCTCCACCTTCGAGCCGACCTCAGCCTTCCAAATCTACTCCGATCTTCCCGACCTCTCGGTCGACCTCACGATCCCAAACTACAGCAACCTGACCAACGGCACCACCAACAGCACGCGCCGCCTCTCCTCCCGCAGCAAGGCAAGGTCCCGACCCAAGTCCCGCCGCTCCGCCCACATCCCCTTCACCTTCTACGTCTCCCAGGACGCCGGCAACACCAACCAGCAAGACCTCGTCGTCGCCTTCGCGGGGCTCCCCTGCGGCGGGCCCGGCCCCTTCAGCTTCGAGTTCAACTTCCAGCCCCAGTCGGCCTACTTCGCCCAGGGCCAGGGCCAGATCAACATGTTCCGCGTCGACACGCTCGCCCTGGGGGATGCGCCCACCTGGAACGACATCGAGCCGCTGACGGGCAGCCTGGTGGGCACGTTCGAGTTGCCGGCGGTGGGGAGCGAGGAGCCGGCTTTGCTGTTCCTCAATCAGTTGGTCTGTCAGGATCAGTTGGTGTTGCGGTTTGGCATCTCCAGGTACAGCGATGAGGGGGGAGTGTGGCGTACATCAATGCCGGGGGGATGGGGTTGAGGGAGAGGAATGGGTGTTAGAGTGGAGGCAGTGGTGTCGTTGGGGTGTAATTGCAGGGGGGAGGAGGAGCCGGTTGGGAAGGGACGATTCTTTCCGTGAGGGAGGGAAGGGGATGGGGGCCATGGTGCACTTTCCTCGATTGCTGACGTGCACGGTGTTTGTTTTTCTCTTGGCGCTGGAACCGGCGTTGAAAAGTTGGGAGAGCATGCAGTCTGTGAAGAAATAAAAGTCGGAAGGCCGATTCCTTCTTATCACTTGCCCTCTATCTTCGTGACGGTTTTACGTCCGCTGGTTGGTAGTGACGTATAATGACGTTCTTTCGACATTAGTCGGTCATTTCAATGATACGGTCGACGTCGTATCGGGGTCCGCCAAAGTCTTTAGTATGTGGTTCGAAGCTAGCGGGCAACTTCCCTCCCGACGCCAACCTTACCTGTGCCCTCTTTTTGTCTTTATCTGTGTTGGTTATCTTGACCTCATTCTACATTCCAATAGTGAGAAGACCTTGCGAATCCTTCCAAGGTCTCGAAAGACTGGTGAGACGCAACATCCCAACTGCTCTAGTCAGTCAGGAGGATGACTCACCAGGTGTGGACAGAAGTCTGAACACCGAGGTTTACCCGGCTACTGGAGGCTTCCCACCACCACCACACCAAAACAATTAGATATTCTTCTTAATGGTCCACACCACACAATGAATACCCCTCACACGCCTCCGCGTAATCCTCCCCCTAGCCAATCATAAAGCTACTACGCGTCGCAAGGCTAAATTCTTTAAGGCTGTAGACTCCCGAGCTTTAGATTAATCAGTTAAAGATATCTGTTATGATAAAAATATTGAGCCTGATATAGGCTATATATAACTACGAAGACGAAAACTATAGAGATCCTCTACCACTAGACGTTTTGAAAAGTATCGTCCTAGACGTACTTCGAAGATTGTAATTAAAATCCTTAAGAAAATAATTACTCTAGCCGAGAATCTCGTATGCCGAGAGCTATTTCTTATTCAATTAGAACATTTTGGAGTCAATATAAGCGAACGAATACTTTAACGATTATTACGAGCTCGGATTAATAACGCTTAGCTATATAAATATACTTAGGTTAAGATAATTAGCGAGCTAAATCTGAAAGAGCGTCGGGAATATAGTGTACGATATCTCGGGTAGATAGTGGACGATCTTTGGCAATACGTGGTATTTATGAATAAGGCTTATTATTCTCGTAATGTAATATCTTAGAACCGTATATTACGTAAACGAGGTACTCGCTATAACGTTGAGAATCTTTAAGAACTATCAAATCTCGAATCTTGCTTCGTTTACGTCTCGAAGAGTATCTTCTAATATTATAAAGAGATTACTATCTATTATAACGAGAATAACCCCTCGACTATAAAGATTTTGAAGCCTCGTAAGTCTATAAGATATTCTAAATATGAAATCACTCTAGAATACGAGTAACGTATCGAAGACTAGAAAGAATCGCTATTATACGACTCCGAGATTAAAGAATTTAATAACTTAATAACTTAAGAATACTACGTCAATAAGCTTCTATCAAGTTATATCGAAAAGGTATATCACTTACGTATATAATTTAATCGAGATATCTTAATAAAGGATAATAATAAGAGTTATAGTAAGAAATCTAAACTAGTTAAACGAGCTAATTAACTACGTAAAGTCAATTAAATTAAAACACTTAAGTATTCAGCTCAATCACACGACTTAAATTCGAAAGAGGGTATTTGAAATATACATAAGATTAGAGTTCATCGCCGAGGACGTCGAAATAAGGCGGAGTTGGTACAGGTTATTTTCGAGGAATTTGAGGAGATTACCACGTACGAGGTCCGGGCTCGCATCGCTGAAATGCCTTGGCGATATCGACAGCTAGTAGAAACAGGTGGTAAACGTATTAAATCGACATTATGGTGATGTAATGAAGGAATATGTATATTAGATTCTCAGCTTTCTCCAAATGCGTGCAGTAGCCGGGTAAACCTCGGTGTTCAGACTTCTGTCCACACCTGGTGACTGGGAGACAGGACTATCACTTGTGGCGCAAAAGTCCGTCAACTGCAATGAGGGTGACTAGTATCAGAGTTAGCGGTAGGGTACGGTGATAAAGGCAGTGATAGTGACAATGACAGTTGAGGCAGTGGCCAACATATTCAATTGCTGAGAATGTTGTTGGAGGGTATTCAGTTCGTATTAGGTTCGATTCCTAATGGCGCTGGTACAATGGTGTTGCGGTGCTTCTTATTTTCTGAGAAGCGGAAGCGAAAGCTAGCCATACGCTCTACCCAAATATGGCTAGTGAAAGCACTAGACCCAGTGAGAGTAGCGCGATGAACTCAGAGTCCTTGAGACATCGTCGAACATCCAACCATTGTATGAATCTTATCTCTGTAAGCTCACACGAACTTGCCATGCGCATTAGTACTCATATCGTTTATAGCATCAAGATCTCCTCCTATCGTCAACGTCCTTGGCCAAAGTACAAAGAGAGGAATGTCGAATGTGATGGGCTGCGGGAGCCAACTTCACACGTACAGTAGGATTACTCGAATGGTCTATTGATTATGTGAGTGCTGATGTAGTACCGATGACACCATGGACGTTCTCGGAGGATTGATTCCCAATTCTGCTCTGATTCATCCCTACCATTGGCAGCCTCAAAAGTTCTCAGAGCAGGGGGTTGGGGTTTTCTGCTATTGGCAACCTGCCTGGTTTTTTATAGTCGGAATAGAGAACGGAAAATTGAGGGTTACTTGAGTCGCTGCAAAGCTTGTTCGCGATAGTTTCACCCGTCATTTGGTACAAAGAACGGCTTCCTTGCAGGGCTTGGCCATACAATATGAGCAATATTTTTATTGGTGTTCGATGAAAAGTGCATTATCTCGTCGACTCATAAAACCTGTTCAAAAATTTGCAGCACGGAGGAATCACTGAGCTCACTAGATACTCTTCTCTACTATTATAGTAGCCACTTTACAGGTCAGGCCGCTCAACATGGCTAACCCAGCTGGCAAGGCCATTCTCACCGTCCTTGGCGTATTCGGCTCAATGGTAGGCTTCACTGGCTTCCTTCCCAATGAGTTTCCCAACAAAGAGATCCACATGGTCGATCGACAGCAGCAAGCTCAAGACTCAATGGTACGCGTGGTAGTAGGACTCAACGGCGTCGAAGGGCTCACGGAGGCTGATGGACCCATACCAGCCGTCGTCGCTTTTGACGAAAACAAAAAGTACATTGGCGCCTCGGATTGGAGTCGAGGGTTCGGGTCTATCGGGTCTGGTGGATATGCTGATATTTGGGTTTCGCAGAAGAAGGGCCCGGGCAGACAGGCAACGTATCTGCAACTGCTAGGCCATAACGATGGTATCTGTATTGCCTATATTTCTCAAGTCTGGGGAGATGGGACGCCGAGAGGATGGTTGGGAGACATGGGCCAAGCTTGCGGGAAGCGGTATTACTATTCGAATATTGTTGTCGGAGACCACGATCACCGTCCATGTACGTATTGTATTTGGAAATCCTGTGGACATCCTTAGACAGGCACAGGAAGTTACACCAGAAGCTTACACATTTTAGACTGCACCTGGCTGAATCGAGATGCCGGTAGCGACGGTAGCGACAAGCTCGAACACATTGAAGCAGCGGCAATGCAGATTCACATGGAGGTACCTCGTTCCCTGTCCTAATACTTCAGACAAGCATTGACCTCTTGTCATAGGCTTTCACGAACTTTACTGAAGACTACAACACCGACCCCGGTTTCTACTGTCGGGAACCCGCCATGCTCTTCCGCCGCAAATTCAGCTACGAACTTTACCACGATGATTACGAATTCGACGGACTACCTGACCCGGGAAGGATACACTTCTGGTATGCCAAAGACGCCGACTCCATGCCTCGCAAGAAGCGCAGTCTACCGCCTCGACGCTCCTCAAGATTCGATGGCCGTCTCATCACGAGCGTCCACGGGCGGCATAGCGCCCGTCAACTTTGCGAGAATGACCACTCTTACGGTCCGGACTTTGTCTCGTATGCGGAGAACGTGTTCTGCGATATGGGAACGAGGGAACACTGGCCGCTCTGTGATGGGCCGGTCGAGGATGAGTGTTACAGCATGGCCACGCGTTCTCTGGTCACGCGCTCGGGATACGTGAAGAGGAGCCACGTCCGTGTGGAGAGCTGGGGTTAAAATGCGGGATCATTAGTCTCAGCTGTGGAGGCACATATAGCCTCGCCCGTGCTCCGACGAGCATGTCCCGTCCCATACGGACTACGTATACAAATTCAGATCGCCTGTATCATCGCGCAACCACGATCAAACGACCATGGAGCAAATTCCAGCATTCACCACTTTCTGCCATTACTTCCCGTCCCCGTCTTCTCCTCGAGCCTCTCGCTTCACCGCCTGCTCGTCCCTAGCTTTTCAGCGTCTGCGCGCAAGATGTCTCCGGCATTGCATCACCCTTCCCACCAAGCGTGACTTCTGTCCCAATCCCCATGTTTTGGCCAACATACACGCGTGCATCAGCGAGGCGCACCGGGGTCGCCACGGGCGTATCCACCGCTCCCTCTTTGCCCAATCGCTCAGGTTGTGAGTTACGGGTTATACGTACTCTCGTCGCCACCCCACCGATAGGGATGCGATCGTGGCCACAGTATCTACGAGTTGGAGAGAGGACATTTGGTTCGACGTCCGGGCTCCGATCTTGGCTACCGTGCGTCCTGCTTTCGAGCGAATTCAGAATTTGTGGCTCCCGTTGTATGGACTCCGGCCAATTGCTGCACCTACGGTCCCCATTTTGTAAATCGTGCTTCGATGCATCAACGACCCAATGACGCCGCCTCGACGGAATGGTTTTCGCGACTCGGCTTCGCTTGCTTCGCGCCAGGCGGGGTTGGAAGGTCGGTGTGAGCTTTGTTTAGGAGAGGGAGGCAGGCAGGCAGGCAGGCAGGCAGGATGTTTCATCGTCGGGAAATTGTCATGGTGCGTTAAGAGATGGGGTTGGATGAGGTACGTTGGCTTGTGTTTTCTGGGCCCGGGATCATGAGCTTATGCAGTAACCTTGGGAGGTATGGAAGCGTTGGACTTCTACTCGGATCTGCTGCATGTGCAGCGAGGTGGGAGTCTTCTACGGTCGGTCCTACGGGCATGGGTGGCGGTTTTGCAGGGTGGCACAGGGCTTCTTGAGCATCGGTGACCGGGCTCGAGGCCTATGTATCGAACGGTGATGGAGCAAGGGGATTTCAGGCGCAATCTTGCACGACGAGATGATACCGTAACGCATTGTTCTACTGACTGCTACTTCTGGCTTCTATTTCAGCGCTTTGGCCACGTTCCATGCCTCGACGACCTCGAGCACGGAGTCTATGTGCTTGAGGTCTAATCGTTGGTTCTGCTCGCGCGCAATGCTTCGCGCGCTCCCGACGGCGTGTTTGATCTGTTGAGCATGGTCAGTGTCTATCTTTGGTGGGGATGCTCGGCGGCGATAAAGGGTAACGTACTTGGCGCCCATTCATGACGTGTTCGCCGAGCTTCGATACCTCCGGGTCGGTGATAAGCCCGTCGGCTCGCTCGATGAACATTTTCCAGATGGTCCGCCGCGCGGCGACGTCGAGGTCCGGGTAGTGGATGGAGAAGTGGATCCGACCTGGATGAGCGTAGCTGTCAGTCCACAATGGTTGCCGAAAGTGCAATGGAAGGTACTCACTCTCGAAAGCCGGATCGCAGTCCCCAATGCGATTGGTGGTGAGAATCAATATCCCTTGAAAGTACTCCAGTTGCCGTAAGAAAATCGAGACTAGAGCATTTCGAGCCACATCTTTGGTGTCGCGCTCCTGGAGAAATACGTCCGCTTCGTCTAATAGCAGCACAGCGGACCATCGATGCGATAATTCTAGGATCAAGGTCAATTGTTTGTCCACTTTTTCCACATCAGTGCCCAGTTCGCCAGCGCTAACGGCATACAATGGCCTTTTGGTGACTTCCGCGACAGCTTCTGCCGTCAAGGTCTTACCACATCCCGGACGACCACTCAGGAGACCGATGAGACCGAGACCTTTCCCTTGAATAACATCGTCGTAGCCTGTACCTTTGGAGGAATGCTGCTTGACAAGCGAATGGATTAGAGTCTTCTGCTTCGCACCAATGACGAGCGAATGGAATGGCTCGTCGCTCCAGACGACTTCTTGCAAGCGAGAGACGGGGAATCCGCCCCATTTCTTGTCACCGAACCCAAAGCCACCCACGAAAGGCGCACAGATAAGATGTTGGTCGTCTGAGAGTTGCGTTCTGTCGAGCGTCGACTGCACGGTTGGAATGCAAGCCCAGTTTGGGTTGTACGTGCGGAAGGAGGCAGTGTCGATCATTGCGCGGCCGTGGGTGCTGAATTTGAAGCGGTTTACCTCGTAGCGGTCGTTCATCGTTTCTCGCATGGCTGGCCCGCTGGTCTCCCAATATGTGTTGCCAATCATACGTGCGTACTTCTTGCCTCGTTCAGTCACCTCTTTCCGGATTTGCCCCGGGTTCGGCGCATATTCCAGAGGATATACGATGAGATCCTGGATTCTTCTCGCGCCATCGTACTGGTCGATCTCCAAGTCGGAGTGGAGATCGGGTCGGCTGGCTATGCCAAGATCTTTGGTATATCCGAATTTGAGCCCGTCGTCTGCGATCATGTCGCACATGACATGCCAGTAGGGTGTGCCATCTTTTCGGAAACGCTGTCGGATACGACGCATCAATAATACCTGAGGTTGTTCGGTGTATTGGTGGAAATGGTACATCATGCAATTGGGCGTAAATAGAGCCCAGAGTAGTGACCACGTGACCTCATTGGCGGGCAGCATATTTCCCAAGCTGGCGATGCTGCTTCCGTGCTGCTCTTCAACGTACTGCAGGGCAACAGAGAGGTCAGCGACGAGGGATGAATCCGCAGATTCGTTTTTTTCTTCGAGTGATAGCCGGTCTTTCAGGGCGAATCGAGAATGGAAGAAGAGGCTTGGATCAGCCTAGATGTTCCGCAGAAATATTAGCAAAGTAAGGAGATTCTACTTCAGTAGGTACAGTAGCCTAGAAAGCCAGCATTCGATTCTCCAAAACATAGAAGTTGTTGGATTGAATGGACGATCCTGGTGCATTTGCTACCCTACTTGCATGTATTGCAAGTTCCCGTGTCGATAGCTGCAGCATTCCATGACGGCTGACAGGCAACTTGCCCGGAGAAGTGGCAATCCAGCTCGTCAAGATACAGAGTGACTTACAAATGGAGGCTCCTTCAGGAGCGATAGACCCTCCACATCTTTGTTCATCTCGATAAGAACATCACGTAGGGCTGGGCTTTTGACATCGACCTCGGTGTGGGTATGCTGGCCTTTGTGGTTGATAATGCGTCTTTCGACCAAGACGGGCTTCTTCCTGTCGAGCTTCTTGTCTGGTTTGCCGGACTTGACAAGCTTTGTGGTGTATGTGCGCCTGATGAGGTCAGTATTGGGGGCACGATTTCCTGGCAAAGTCTCCAGAGAAGCTTACAAATCGAATCTATGAAGCAAGATGTCAGTAGAATTCCAGGGACGTGTAACCCGAATCGCGAGCGAACCAGACTCACACTTCGGCGTATCGCAAGATGCGGTTTGGAACTGGCTTCCCTGACTCTGCCTTGTCCTTCTCATCTTCCTTCACACTTGTCACACTCACTTGCACCTCTTTCTTGACATCCTTTTCGCCGCCGTCGACTGCGATCTCACCCATGGCTGCAAAGCGGGATTGCCCTTCTCTCGTGTCGAGCTATTCGCGGAAGGCTTTCCCGGGTGCTAGGCTCTGAGCGACAATATTGTCGCTCTTCTTAGCATTCGGACACTGGAGCAATATTGGGAGAGTATGGAAGCTTTGGACGGCAAACGATGTTATATCAGCTGGCAAAAGCCAATGCGAGCTTATGCGCAGACCCTTACCGACTGTGTGGCTGAGATCCGCCGTCCGCCGTTAACAATCATCCAGCTGGCGAGTTTCTCCCGAGGTGCGCTTGCTTTTTTCCGCTGCTCAGCTGCGGCTCGCGCGCAGCTTATATGTCTAGATGGAGTTAGAATGGCTTTTAAAATATTGACTACTTTATCAGGCGACCAATATAGGCCAATCTAGAGGCGCTAGAGTGTTCACTAAACATGGCGGTGTCGTGCTTATTAAAGTAGCTGAGTGTTTGCCTACAAATAAAGTTTGCTCAGCCCCCGGCGGACTTTGCCCTTCTGACCAATCAGCACGCCCGGTCGAAATATCAAATGCCCACTTACTTTCCAGTTTATCTCAGCTCGTTGCCTTGACATTAGAAGAATAATCTCACCGCTGCTTCTGTGTGGCTTGTCACCTGTAACTCGCCCAATATGAGTATCAAGCTCACTTCCACACTGCACAAGCCGAATGGAAAGAAATATATTTGAGTAACCCTTGGTGCTCTTTAAGAAGGCTATCTGAGGACTGCTTCAACATTTTCCCCGTAACAGTCCAATAGCTACCAAGCATGGGTGCCACGAAAGAGCTAAGGTATCCGGCTCATTTCCTTGAAGAGGCAATCGATTATACTAATCAGTCAAACGGTAGGACCCCGTCGGGTTTCGAGCATGCTTTTTACGAGTACATTCGCAACCTACCGGAAAAGAAGAGCAAGAGGTCAATACTGGCTCGTCTTGATCTCAATAACCCACCAACGCCGGAAGACATACAGGAATCTCTTCGCCAAATAGAGACGAGACATGCCCAGAAGCCGTCCATAAAAATCATGAAGAGAGTTCTAGGCCCGGTGGTCGCGGTACTGAAGGACTATTACGGCGTCGTCGACACCCTGTCGCAGGCCGATCCGACACCGGGATGCGTCCTCTGGGGTGTTTTGAAGGTCGCGATCGATGGTTTGAGTCGCTTCATTGATCTCATCGACAAGATCAAGGCGGAAGTGCTGTCCCTATCAGCGCAGCTGCGGCGATTAACTTTATACGATGAGCTCTACGGCCAGTCTCTGGACATGCAGGAGCTCTTGTTCAGCTCGTACAAGAATGTCTTCAGGTTCTGGTCCAGAGTGGATAAGGAGTGCAGCCGGTGCGGTTTCAATGCCTTGTTGCGAGCATCTACATCTTTCAGTATAAAGAAATTGCAGGACATTGTCGATGACTTGAAAGAAGATGCCGACCAGATTGAAAAGGTTGCGGCGATAATAGAAGGGCAGTACGCCGGATCAGAACGCATGGAGGCTAGCCTTGAGAGATGCGAAAATAGAAAAGAGCGAGATGATGGGTCTGCTTGGAGAAGGCAAATGCAGAGTGACCGCATTCGGTCCTGGCTTGGCGGTCAAACCATCAACGAATCCACCTTACATAGGCACCGCAATAACCTCGATGTCAACCGGCACGCAACCGGATCTCCGACATGTGAGTGGCTCTTCAAGGACTCGCACTTCCAAGACTGGGTCAAAGGGACATCTTCTAAGCCAATTCTTTGGCTATTTGCCGGGCCTGGTTCCGGCAAGAGCGTGTTGTGTTCCCATGCCATCGAATACGTAAGAAATCTGGGCGACACCCAAGCTCAGTGTCTTCATTTCTATGAATTCGACAACGAGCATACAGCCATCGTCACCGCCCGAAACCTGGCCACTCAACTTTTCGAACGTTACTGGCTCCTGAATCAAGATGTTCCGGAAGATTTACAGATAACGTCCCAAAAGAGTAGTGCGGATTTGATCAACGTGTTCGAGTTCATGCGGATTCTCGTTGGTAAGCTCCCTAAAGTCTACATCTTCCTCGATGGCCTAGATGAGGAGTGCACTGTGGCTAGATGGAAAGAAGCTAGTAAGATCGTGGAGTCTGTCAATCTTTTAGCGGAGACTTCCGCAAAGACCGTACGAGTCTGGTATAGTTCCCAAGACAGGCCTATCATCCGGCAATACCTAGAGAGTCATCTGGTTCTGAATGTTAAAGAGCAAATCAGGGTCGCAGTCGACGAGCACATTTCCCTAAAGGTACCAGGAATCTGCAATCCCGAGGTAGACCAGGATACCCGAACGTGGATACTGAGCGAGCTGAAGCAACGTGCCGATGGAAATTTCCTTTGGGCAACTCTGATGCTGAAGACCATCGAGAACGAGGTGAGCAGCTTCGACGAGATGGAGCTGTTCATCAAGGAAGGTCTGCCAAAAGATCTCGATGCGTACTACAGACGTATCATTGCTCGATATGAAAAGCGGGAGCGGGAGCTGGCCAGGTTAGACTCTTTTTCGGTTTGTGTTTTCTCTCAACGTGCTTACTAGTTTAGCAAAATCTTCTCCTTGATTACGTTCGCTAGGCGGCGTCTTCGGTTGACCGAATTAAGAGAAGCTATCGGCATAATTTCTTCGGAGAATCCTAGGTCATTGCAGAATCGCAACATTCCCTGGCGACAAGCTGTCGAGAAGATTTTTGCACCACTCATTGAAACGCAATCAGACCCTGAGAACCAAGGAGAGCGTTTCTGCTTTCTCTTCCACAGCACAGTCAGGGACTTCCTGATACGCAATCAGAGCATCTTCCAGCAAGAATCGCCAAGCCCCACCATACACTCAATATCTGAGCTCACAATCGCTAACGCATGTCTTCTCTACTTATCGCAGAACAAATATGCGCAACTTCTGACGAGAGATGCGGGACAATGGTTGACGACCTTCAAAGAAAACATAAAAGACCATCATCTGGTTACCTATTCCGCGAAGTACTGGGACAAGCATTTTGACCACGTCGAAGAGACACCGGAGCTTCGTCAAAAGATTGAAGACTTCCTCACATCCTCGAACTTCCAATCGACGATCCAACTTCAAAGCCTTTTCGTCCAGGGCCATTTTGACCTCTATACTACCAGTTGCTGCTCTCCCAATCACAAGTTCACCAAGCGTGTCTTCCCAAAATGGTTCGCAAGCCACGACTCGGACGGCTACTCCCAGTTCGCCAAGAACTATCGAAGCTACATAAGCGAATGGCACAATCTGCTCGACTGCGCAAATTGCGAGGAACCGCGCTGCTACACTCATTCGGCCGTAAAGCAGCTTGCAGGGGAGCTCGACCGCTGTCTATGGGGCGCACTAGGTCCTCGAAACTTCCTCTCGCGGAACTCTGGCCGGTACACCAGCTTCATGTTGTGCGATGAAGGCGACGGTGGATCAGGAAAAATGCCATATCATGAGGCCATATCTCAGGATGGTAGCAAACTTGTTGTATTCCAGCCGTCAGGTGAACCCGCAGATGCAGCAGACTTCACCTTCCATCACAAGACTTGGAACTTGCCTGACCGAGAAGTACCCGCACTACTCGAAGTTAATACCACTATCTCAGCAAGCCTCGATCAAAAAAGGCGGGCCGATGCTGACTTAAAATCAATATCCTTCACCCCCGACCTTCATTTTCTGCGGATCGGATTTCAGATGTTTTCTGTGAACAGCGGAGGCGAGTACCACGCAATTGATGGCTTGGACATAGTATTTGAACATCCAAATGCCTGCTTTGAAGACATCACAAGCCGAGATTCGCTTCTAGTTGTAGCGTCAAGACGAAAGATGCCAGCGAGCACGGAACCTCGTGGTCGTGCGGCGGCTAAAGCGGACCAACCAACGATGAAAGCACTCGAAGATACAGGCAACCCACTCACAGACAAGAGTTTTGGCAAGGATCTGAGCGCCACACAGTGCCGGCATTGCTCGCGCGAACCTTCTAAAAGCAACCACGCTTCGGACACCTCTCCTGCAAAAGGAAAAGATTCCAGCGAAAAGGAAGAGAATGACAGTGACTCGTCCAATTCTTCGGAAGAGATATCAGAATGGAATTCGGCCGAAGAGAGCTGGAGCGAGGGATCTACCGAGATCGATGGGCTAGGCAACCCTTTGACCTCATCAGATGAGTCTAGCTCCAATTCCAGCGAAGCGGATGTAGACACCGACGAGGAAAGTGAGACCCCAAAAGATGACGCCGCTTCTGACACTGCTGTCAATAGCTATGGTCAATTATACGATGAATCCGACAGCGACGGTGGAGACGTTGATTTTGACTGCGGATCTGAAGAAGAGTCTTATGACGGAGATTATGAATCTGACTGGAGCAGCGACAACAATCAGGAGGAAGACCTTCACTTTGATAGCGATGACGAAGAGAGGCTAGTCAGGCGTATGGCGTATTCGAGACAGGATAGGAAACGTGATGCCAAGGTACAACAAGGCGTACTCACAGTTTATGACCTTGCTACCGCTCCACCAACCCAGATTTTCACCTTTACGCATCAGCTGCCTGTCATGCTCTACGATTCTCCGCCGGCGATCCATCCGAAAAAGCCGCTCGTGGTATGGCCGCTCTATGGAGGCGATGTTCTATTCGCAGACTTTGAGGGCAAGTCTTACTTCATCAGGAGAGCCAGAACCACAACGCGCAAAAGTAGGCCTTCCTATTCTCTCGTACCTTATGAAAGCCCGAGCTTCAATGGACGTGCTTACTGACTTATTCATCAAGCCCGCCACGTCTTTATGAAATTCCACTTCTCCCCCTGTTGCAAATACCTGCACATCGCCTCCCTTGAAGCGCAACAAATGAAGCAATCCAGATCTGAAATAAAAGCTGGCACCAAACCGCATCTGGCCCTATCCGCCTTTATCTCCACCCACCGACTTTCAACCCGGAAAACAACCCGAAGCCCGCCAACCCTCATCCACCGCGTCAAGACCGTTCTTGGAAGCACCACCTCTCTCTGCCCTACCAGAATGCCTGTCGAAGTGACCTGGGCTGAGAAGGAAGTCTATCTCTCCAGCAGCAGCGATTCAAACCAACTCACGGTAGTGCGCGTCGACCTATTCCCACCAGCCCCGGATGTTCCAACTGCCGAATACAACGCCGTCTCCGTCCCCAGACTCCCGATCCTCCTCCCCGAATCAGCTCGCTCTCGCTCAGTGCACTACTACCCACCCCAACCTAACACCACCCACGCGCTCATCATTATAGGAAGCTGGGCGTGTAATCCAGACACTGATGACGACAAGAACAATACCACACCTGAAGATGCTCCCAACGAACACGACACCATTCAAGGTCTCCCCGACACTGTCTCCCCGCCCATCGGGTTTTATGTAGACGTGGAGAAAGATCTAGGGGGATGGGGCGCCAGCAATGCGGAAGAGGTGATCGATAAGGATAAGGATAAAGGTCAGTTGAAGCAGAAGATGGAGATCTTCGCTGGGGAGGACGATTGCGATCTCGAGCATTATTTCTTCACGAGGAGACGATAAGGAAGGGGGCGGGGGGGCATGCTGAACGTTGACTGGTTGGCTGGTCGGGACTTTTGCGGAATTCGAAGTATTGTCGCGTTTCATGTTAGCTCACATACACGTCACTTAAGGCGGAAAGCATATTTATGACTTTTCTTGTATCCCTTTGGCCACTGATATCTCACGCACCTATCCCCCAGGCCAGCTATCAAACAAGAGAATTTCCCAGTCGGCTTTCGGCACCCTAAGCATTCTTGCCGGATGGAAATAGCTCTACGATCCGATAATGAGGCTTCGACGGGACTTGTACGGGGACCTGAAGTTTAGCGGTGGGACTCACTGGGAGCAAATTGTGTGGGCTTGGGGGAGCAGCCGTATTCGGGCTTACAGGAAGTGATCCGGTACGACTGGCAGTGGCGTATCGGACGGAATGTAGTGTGTACAACTGAGAGTGGTGCGTTTCAAGTGGGACTTCTACGAGCGTGAAAGGGGAGGGTTGTACTGGCGGTAGTATGCGGATATGAGCGAAAGGAGGTCGAGCGCACGAGTCGGGAACGGGAGAGACTCGGTTGTCTTGTTTTAGAGTGTGATTAGGACTGGCAGTCGATGGTTGGGTAGTTGCCACGATAGAGCAGGCTAGTCAACACTGGTAGCATGGCTTGTCGTGGGCTATTGTTGGCCATTGTTGGTCGAAGACGATAGTGGGAAAGCATTTCGCCAATTGTCACGTGGTGGAGCCCATGGGGTCGGCCCCGGCTTCCGGACATTTGACCGGGTGCGCTAGCCGACGGGAGAAAGGCTCTCCCGCGCCGAGACATACGAGCAGCTGATGCCAATCCGAGCTTAGCGCATCAAGTCATCCCAGAGTATATTCTTGGAGAGTTCCTTCCTTGTTTCTCACATCCACAGCATTCCTTATGGGCTGTGTGCGTCAGAAGGAGAGAGTGTTTGTCATGAGGAGGATGTCATGGCGCATAGCAGTGACGTCGGTGCTACACGGTTCGCTGTCGGCGTCCTTGGCGGAAACGCTGCAGCCTAGATTTGTGCGAGGCTGCAGCAGATGAAAGGATTGATAGGCTGTCAAGGAGCCGAAAAGAGCCCGCTGGTACGCCTGCAGATGCACAGCTACGACGCTACGAGGCTTGGAAGCTGCGGTGGGGAATTGGGCCCTGAGAAGCTTTGTTAAGAGGCTGAGAATATGCATCATGGTATTTCTGGCCGTGCTCGTAGTTGCAATCCTCTGCTATGACTTACCCATGTTGGACAAATCAAGTAGTACAGCCTTACGGAGGTCGGCACCAAAAGTCCTGGACATGCCAAGACAAGGGTCCAGGTAGGGCTGAGTGCTTAGCATACTTCCAAATTTCATAGATAGCATTATTATTCTTTATTTTAATAAGTACTAGTACTCTATATAATAGCGACGTAGTATATATATATAAAATATATATATACGAAGTATAAATATACGAAGTATATATATAATAGCGATATTAATAGAATATATAATAGTAATAATATTAAAGTATTAATTAATATATATAAAAGAATAAGATAGAGCTAAATTAGAAAATCTTAAACTTATATATATAACTAATTATAAATTTAAGATTATTATATCTTTTAACTAGATCGACTAAGTTATCGCGAATAAATAAATTAGTATTTATAATTATTAAAATCTCTAATTCTCTCGAGCTCCTTTATTAAAAAAATAGATATATATTATTAATATATAAAATAACTTTTTTATTTATTATTAAAATTTTAAGATTTATTTTTTAAATTATAGAATAAAATATAAACTTTTAAATAAAAAAAGAATTTTAAAATTTAGTCTTATAATTATTAAAGCGTAAGGATTTCAAATATCGCTTACTAAAGTTCGCTCGACAGTCGAATAGCTCTAATTAGATATATATTATTTAATTTTAAAATAACTTTTTTATTTTCTATTAAATTTTTAAGATTTTTTATTTAAATTATAGATCGTAATATAAGCTTTTAGATAAAAAAAAATTACTATATTTAGTCTTATAGATATTTAAAGATAAGGAATTCAGATATCGCTTATTAAAGATCGCTTATCAAAATTTACTCGACAGCCCTAATTAAAAAAAAACGGTTATGAATTTAATTTATAAATCTTTACTCGTTATAGTATAAAGAAATAGAGAAAGAGTATAAAGACTTTTAATATATAAGTCTTATTTATATAATATAATAAATAGAAATCTTCTTATTATTCTCTATCTTAATTATCTTTTATTAATATATTTAATACTTAAAGTATTAATTATAATAATAAGAAGACTCGAATTTAAGTACTTATTAAGTCTTATTAACTATAAATAAAACGTTATATTATTTAAAAAGATATATTAAGAATTTATAAGAAAGTCGAAAGATAATAACTATATTATTAAAATTACGAGCTTATTTAAAAGAGAATTTAGAAGTAAATAAAGTAAATATCGAGATATATTACGAAGATAATACGTCTTAAAGATAATAACGAGTATAGAAAAGATTATAAGAAAGATAATATATGATTATACGACTTCGCCGAGCGAGCTAATAAGTATATACGCAATTTTATAAAGTATTATCGTTAAATAAATATAACTATATAGAAAGTATTAAGAATATTAAGAGTATTAAGTATTTTAGCGCTGTCTAGAACTTTTAATATCGACCTTCGTATAACGCGATCTTTTAGCGTATTTAAAATCGTCTAAAATACTTAATATCGAAGATCTTTTATATTATATACTTGAATTCGTATTATAATATAAAAAGTTTTATTTAAATTAAATAGTTATATCGTAAATAATCGTAATTAGTTAATTTTAAAACTATATAAATCTTAGTTATATCTTTTAAACGTATTAAATACTAGTTAAAAAGATATAATATAATATAATATATTAATCTATTATATTATACTCTAATAAGATATAAGATATTAATATTTATATAATTTTATATTTAATATAATATAGAATCTTAACGATATATATTACGAGATAATATATTTATAATATTATATTATAAAATAACGAGTAAAGGTCTATAAATTAAATTTATAATTTTTTTTTTAAATTAGGGCTATCGAGTAAATAGATAAGTAATCTTTAATAAACGAACTTTAATAAGCGATATTTGAATTCCTTACGCTTGAATAATTATAAGACTAAATTTAAGAAAAAAAAAAAACTTCTAAAAGCACATATTTCGTTCTATAATTTAAAAAAAAAATCTCAAAATTTTAATAGAGAATTAAAAAGTTATTCTAAAATTAAATAATGTATATCTATTTTTTAATTAGAGCTGTCCGACTGTCGAGCGAACTTTAATAAACGATATTTGAATTCTTTACGCTTTAATAATTATAAGACTAAATTTAGAAATTCTTTTTTTATCTGAAAGCCCATATTTCGTTCTATAATTTAAAAAAAAATCTTAAAATTTTAATAGAAAATAAAAAAGTTATTCTATATATTAATAATATATATCTATTTTTTTTATAAAGAAGAGTATAAGAGAGCGAGATTTTGATAATTATAGACGCTAATTTATTTATTTATAATAACTTAGTCGATCTAATTAAAAGACGTAATAACTTCGAATTTATAATTAGCTATATATATAAATTTAAGATTTTTTAATATAATTCTATCTTATTCTTTTATATATATTAATATATATATAGAATATCTCGATTAAGATTTCTATATTTAGAAGTATAAGTAGCTATTCTAGTTATTATTCTAATTAACGACTCGATAAATTCGATATAATAGCTATTACTATTATAGCTACTACTATTATAACTATTATTATTATAACTATTATCGAAATATAGCTATCGCGTATCTAAGTTATTATATTTTTTAATTATCTAATTTTATATTATATTTAAAATCTAGTCTTAAAGAGATTTTAAAGAATTAATTTATTTATTCTATATATTATATATCTAATATTACTATTACTATTATAACTATTATTATTATAATTACTATTATTTATTATTTAAATAATTTATTATTATATAATAATTATAATAGTAATAATTATTATATCGAATTTATCGAATAAATATAAATAAGAATAATATTACGAATTAATTCTTTATACTCGATATATCTTTCTAATTAGATCTTAGCGCGTCGTATATCGTATATATATATCTATAAACTATATAGATTAATAGAATAACTCTATATTATATTAATATTAAGAATTATTTCTTAATAAATAAATACGATTAATATTAATCGAAAAGATATAATATATTTTATAGAATATTTTATATTAAGTAATATTATATCGTACTCGAATATAGTATAAATAGAGTTAAATATTATATTATTTTTCTAATATAAGTTCGAAATCTTAACGATATATCTTACGATATAGTATATCTATAGTATTATATTATGAAATAATATATATATGAGATATTCTTACTAAGATTTCTATATTTAGAAGTATAAGTAGCTATTCTAATTATTATTCTAGTCAATTATAGCTATTACTATCATCTACTATAACTATTACTATTATGGCTGCCACTACCATAGCTGCCTCTATCATAGCCGCCTCTATCATAGCCGCCTCTACTATGGCCGCCCCTACCATAGCCGCCTCTATCATGGCCGTCCCTACCATAGCCGCCCCTATTATGACCGCCTCTATTATAGCCGTCCCTATTATAGCCGCCTCTATTATAGTCGTCTCTCTTATAACTATTATATAATAGTAGACTATTTTAATAATAAATAATAATAGTTATAATAGTAATAGCTATAATAATAGTAGTTATTAGAATATTAGATATATAATATATAGAATAAATAAATTAATTCTCTAAAATCTCTTCGAGACTAGATTTTAAATATAGTATAAAATTAGATAGCTAGAAAATATAATAGCTAAAATACGCGAGAGTTATATTTCGATAATAGATATAATAGTAATAGATATAGTAGTAGTAGATATAATAGTAATAGATATAGTAGTAATAGATATTAATAATAATAGCTATAATAGAGATAACTATAATAAATAGTTATAATAGTAATAAATATAATAGTAGTAGCTATTATATCGAATTTATTAAATAAATATATCTAAATATAGAAATTTTAGTCGAGATATTTCATATATATATTATTTTATAATATAATATTATAAATATATTATATCGTAATATATATCGCTAAGATTTCATATTATACTAGATATGAAATTATATAAATCTTAATAACTTATATTATATTAGAGTATAATATAATAGATTAATATTCTATATTATATTATATCTTTTTAATTAATAACGATTAATCGTTAACTAGAATAATAATTAGAATAGCTACTTATACTTCTAAATATAGAAAATATATTATTTCGTATATATCGTTAAGATCTCGAATTTATACTAAAAAAAATATATAGTATTCGACTTTATTTATATTATACTCGAATACGATATAATATTACTTAATATAAAATATTCTATAGAATATACTATATCTTTTCGACTAGTAATTAGAGATTTTAATATAATAAGATATAAGAGAAATAAAAAAATAATAGAAGAAGAGATAAAAGAAGAAAAGATTAAATTTTTTTTAAAATATAATAGATTAATTAAATTTAAAAAATCTAAATTTAAATTCTTTAATATAAAGTCTTAATAGAAATAAAATACTATTATTATTATATTAATCTACGAGTAAAGTAATATGACATTACGAAAGTCTTCTATAAAAGTCTTTAATAGAGTCGTTCTTATTAGATCTAAGAGGCTTAAAGAGTCTAGATTAAATATATATTAATATCTTCGAGTATTCTCTACTAAAGTAGATTTCTAGATAGTAAGAAATTATCTTCTTTTCATATTATAACTTAGTTTATAATAATATAATAATAATATTTTAATTACTTATAAGTATTAATAGCTTATACTTATAAGTAAATCTAATATTTTATTAATATTAATATTAACGTTAACTTAAATCTCTTTCTCTAAATAACGCTTTCTTTAGATTAATTTAGATTATATTATTACTAGTAATTACGTTAAACTAGCTTCTATCGCCTTCTTAAATACTATAGCTATTATTACTCTAGCTTTCAAAAATATTTTAATTACTCTTTATTCTACTAACAATCTTATATATATTATATATTAAATTTAAGTATTTATAGAAGATATCGATTAAGCTTAAAAGATCTCTTATAAGATAATAATTACTATCTATTATATTACGATTATTTATATATATCTAAAATTAATAGTTATAAGATTTAAATAAATATTAGAAGAGCTCTTTTCTATATATTAAAATATTAACCTCTTATTACTTTAATATTCTATTAAAGTCTTCGATAATTATATAATAAATCTTAGAGCTACGCTAGCTATTTAGCACTTCTTTAAATATTATAAACCTTTCTTAATAAATAATATATCTATATTATTACGATCTATCTTCTTACTTATCGAGCTAACTATACGAGTAGAATTCGCTACTATATTAGTAGACGAAACTATCTATAATCGATTAATCGAATCCCAGCTATCTATTACTATAGTATAAGAATTTATAAAAGTATAACTCGCTAAACTACGAGCTATAATAGTAGAATTTCGTATTATACTAAACTTATTCGAATCTTTAAAAGATCTAGAGCTATTAGATAAATTAGAATTAATTAAAAATAGCGATAATAATAATAGTAAAATTAATCGATTTAATCTAGATAATATTAACTTTTTTAATCTATTCTATAAGAATAAGTCTATTAATACTATCTCAATAATAGAATATACTAATAAGAGTATCTTCTTTCGAGATATATATATTTTTATTAATTAAGTTAAGAATATAGCATAAGCTAAGAATAATATACTACTACGATAGAATCTTTAGATCTATTTAAGAGAAACTATATTTACTTAATTTACTACTAAGCTAACTAAGAATAATAAATACTTAATTACTTATAATATAGATAAGTAATATCATCTACTACTAGCACGTTAAAAGCTATTATATTCTTAAGATATAGTAATTTTACTATAAGAAAAATATTCGATATAAAATATTACTCGTTATTAAAAGCTATAAGAGTATACTTAAACGATTATAAGAGTAACTTAGAATACGAATATAAATATTATAAAGAATTATATACTACTTATCTAAAATAAACTTAATATAAAATTTCAGCGAGATATTTTAGAGCTAGACGCTATTATTAATTATAATTAATTCTTAAAATCGCTTAATAAGCGAAAGTATTAATAATAAGAGTATATTAATCGCTATTCGCGATAGACTTCATATTCTTAATAATAGTAATAAAGAAGAATAGATTCTTATAAATATTTATCTCGATAACTCTAGCCTTAATATTAATCTTAATCTTAAGCTTATTAAAATAATTAGTAATATTTACGCCTATAAAAGTCTTTTATATATAAAAATACTTACTAAAGTAATTAACGCCCTTCGATTTATTAAGGCTATTAAAGTAATTAATAACATTTATAGATATATTAAAATACTTAAGAAGACGTCTATATCTTGCTATTAGCGCTATTAATAAAATTATAAATTATAATATCTTTAATAGTAGAAGGAAACGCGTTAGATTCGAGATTACTTAATTATTAATCGCTTTATTTAAATAGCGGTAACTACTAGAATTAGAATTAAAATAGATTTTAATTACGTCTATAGCGAGCGTATCAAATAGCGATTAAGAAAGATAATAAGAATAAGTTAGATTTATTATAAGACTATAGAATTAGCTAAGATACTTATATTAACTATACTTTATATTAATCTAAAGCACTCGAAATAGCATTAATAGAAGACTTTAAGAGTTATTATAATTATAAAGTATATAATAACTTCGCTTAAGATAATTATAAAGATCTTATCGAAGGCTATTTCTTAAAGATAACGTCTATTATAGATTACTAGTATAAATACTATTAATATAAGACTACCTCTCATAATAAGCTTTTTAATCACCTTTAAGAAAAGTACTAAAAAAAGTCTTTTATAAGTATTACTTCTTTTATAAGTATTAATAAGAATCTTATTATAGACGCTCTAATCTTCGAGTCTAAAAAGTCTACTATAGAGTCTCTTATTATTCCCTTAATATCTAAATCTATATTAGAGATCGAATACGTCTTTCGAAACTATTACTATATTATTATTTATATTAATTAAAAGCTAATAAATAAAAAGAAGAAGTCTTATATTAATATTAGCTATATTATAACTATAGCTAATTAAACTTTTATTTCTACTTCTACTAAAGTTAAAAAGATAATTACTAAAATTTCAATTTAAAATCTAGAATCTAAGATTTATTATTCTAACGAGTATACTATTCTTATCTTCTATATAAAAGATATACTTTTAAATAACACGCGTACCTTTACTTAGATTACTTAAGAGATTTATATCATCGATAATTTTAAAATTAATATATTAATCGAAGTCGATATTTTAATACTAGAATAAATAATTATTAATTTTACTATTTAATTTATTAAGATAGATAATTATCGGGATATAACTATATCTATAGATTTATATACTCGCTCTAAGTTTATTAAGTAAATTATAAAGTTATCGTCTTATATAATTCTATCTCTTTATACTATAATATAAATATTAATAACTTATACTAGCGAGCTATTAATAGATAGAGACTTACTCTTTAAATTATAATATTTAATATTATTAAACTATATTAAAAAAGTCTATATCTATATAATAAACGTATCTTTTTAAATAATTTAAATAAAGAATAACATTAATCTATTTATTATTATTTCTCGTAAGATATAATTAGATATACTAGACGAATATAAATAAGATAAATACTTCTCTATTAAAGTATACTATACTAATCTTACTATTATTAAATAAAGAAATTAAAAGACTAAGTTAATATACGATATTATTATAATAATAACTACTATAATAATAATAATAGTACTTAATCTTCAGATTAATCTACGAAAGTTTATTATAAATATCTTATTTAATAATATAGCTATTATTATCGATCTATTCTTAGAATATATTATATTAAATAAAATAATAATTTATAAGAAGTTTAAAGTAGCGAAATCTTTAATACATTTACTTAATAAGTATTAAAATCTTTTTATCGATTAAGATTAAATAATAAATATACTAAAGAAGAAATAGATATTTATTTTCTTAAAGTTTAATATAATATTTAAACTTACTAAGATATATTCGATAGAATAAAAAAATAAGAAAATTATCGATACTATATTTAATAAGCTATACGATTAGAGGAAAATAATATAGTTTAAATAATCTATATTATATAGTTATTTAGTTTTTATAATTTAGAAAGATACTTCTAACGATTATAAGGGATATATTATAATAGATATACGCGAGCTTAATAAGATAATAGAAATCGATTCTTACTTACTATCGTTATAATTAGAAATTATAATATTACTACTAGAATATATATATCTATTAACTATAAACGCTATAAGTTAGTTTTATTAATTTCTTATAGCGCGTAATAATCGCTATAAGTTTATAATAGTTAATTATAAAGAATAGAAAGAATCTATCATCACCTTAATAGGATATAAAAATTCCTCGCTATATATTCAAAGATAAATAAATACTATACTACGACAATTTAGAGCCTTTACGAAAGCATTTATAAATAATATTATTATCTTCTTATACACGTTATAAAAATATCTTAATTATCTTTATTAAATCTTCGAGCTCTTTTATAATAAGCGAGTAAGTCTATTATCTACTAAATTATTTATTAACTATTTATTAATTACTCTATTAGACTATTAAGTTAACGAATTAAATATATCTATATCTTAAAAGAAGATTCATATAATTATTAATCTACGATTTTTAGAAATACTACGCAATCTCGAAATCTTTCTTAAATTTATAAAATAGCTTTATTCTTCGATTCCTCGTTACGCGTAGCTTACTAATCCGCTATAAAAATAAAAAACTATTCTCATTAAGGGCTTAGAAGCTAGTGTTAAGAGTTTATTATATAAATAATCTACTATTAGAGTACTATTCTATATCTCTATTAAAATAAAAGTAAAAATCTTTTATAAACTTTAGTAAGTCTTTACTAGTCTCTCTTTTCTAGTATATTATAACTTTATAAAATCTTTATTCATAAATCTAGATATCTTTAAAAACTTCGAATTTACTACTATAATATATTATTATAAATAGAATTAAATCTCTAAAAGCTTAAATAAAATAGCGTATATAAATATTTAACTAATTATATTCTTAAATTAATACTTAAATATAGCTAAATATAACTACTAACTTATAAAATTAGAATTTACTAATATAATATAGATCGTAAAAAAGATTTAATATATAATTAAATCTAGCTTAAAGTTACTTATAATAGTCTATACTAACTATTTAGCTATAATTTCTATTTCTAAATAAACTACGCTTAATATTACTAATATTAATAAACTTAATCTCCGTCTAATTTATATATCTTAATATCTTTTAATATTTAATCTTAAGCTCTATTATAAGATAAGTAAATTTAATATTATATCTAACGTACTATCGCGTCTATCATAGACTTTCACTACGCAATCTATAAAATTTAAGAGAGTACTCGATATATTATATAAGAGTACGAAATACTAGCCGAAGCTCTTAAGTATTACACCTATCGAATTAATAGTAATTTATTATACTACTCTTATAGAAATATTAGATAATTTCAAATAGCGATTAAAGTAAGATTATATTAAGAATTCTTATTAGAAAAAACTACTATAGATATTAAAGCCTTTAATAGAGAATATTACTATTACTTTAATAGCTATAAATACTATTTAAATAGAGTCTATAAAGCGTATCTCTAAAATTTCATTTATATTAAGAGAAGATCTTATCTATTATATTAATAACGAGAATAAATAGCGTCTTAACGTTTCATCTTCTATAGAGTAAGAGATATTCGAGTAAACTTACGATCTATTTAACTATAAAAATTACTATAAATACTATAATTAATTATTTTATATAATATTTATTAGATATTTATTTAAGCGCTTATAAATCTATATAGTATATTATTTTAAATATTAACTTAACTAGATTAAGAGATATAAGCTATATAAGTCTCTTATTTCAATTACTACTTCAGCTATTCTTTTCTATACTATAGCTATAAACTTTATTATTATTTTATCTCTTATTAAAGTAAGATATAACTATCTACTTATTATTATATATAAGACTATTAAAAGAAATCTTCTAATATCGAAAAAGAAGACTTAGACTACTACTTAATAGATCGAGATAATACTTTATATATTACTATAGTATAATTAAGACGTATTAAGATATATTATTAATAATCGCGATCTATATTTTATATCTACTTTCTAGAAGAAGATCTTTAATAGACTATACGTTAAATTTCTAACGTCTATAGTCTATTATCTATAGATGGACGATTAATTCGAGTAAATTAATCAAATAATAGAGATAGTATTATATTTCTATTTTACTATAAATTCTAATAATAAATAGAATAAAATCTTATTATATATTTAAACTACTTTTAATAACTCTCTAAGTAATATTATAAATCTAATATTTAACGAACTGTATTATAATTTCAAGATTAATAATATTATAAATATATTACTTACGAATTTCTTAGTATCTATAAAAGTCTTTTATAAGCTTTATCTAGTTAAAAGAAAAGAGGCGAATAATATTATAATATTTTTATTTATTATTATAAAAGTAAGATATAATACGAAGTATTTAGCGCTAAATCTTAAGAAAGAGAATAATATCTTTTTTAGATTATACTATAAATACTCGATTTCAAGTCTTTTAAATAGAAAACTCTCGTAATAATATATCGATTTTTTTAAGATTCTAGTAAAGACTAGTTATTTAGCGTATTAATTAAAGCTATTATTAATTATATAGATTTATTTAATTATATTAATCGCCTAGCTAGAGCTAATTATTACTATTATAATTAGAGCTTTAAATTTATATAAGAGAAGAGTTAATATAGAATCGCTATTCGTCTATAACGAAGAAAATAACTTCGAAGTTAGAATAATTATAAATAAACGAATTATATATAAAAAGTTTAAATACTTATTATATTAAAAGAACTAAGATTATAAATATAATATATAATATATAATCGAGAACTTATCTAATATAATAGAGCTAATAAATAATTATAAATATAAGCTAATATTTATTCTATCTACTAGATAAAAGATAGATAAGAATACTAGAATTACGTAAGTATAATAGCCTACGTAAGTATTATAGTCTACGTTTAAAAGAGAAAAAGAAAAATCGTGTAAGACTTTGCTAATTAAATAATAATCTACGTTAAATCGTTTTTTAAATTAATAAAGAAAACTTCTAAAGTCTAAAGTAAAAGACTTTTACTACTTACTATATATCTAATTTATATATTTACTATACTAATAAAATATCTATTTCTATTATTATCTTAATGAGAACGTTAACTTATTTTTTCTTTATTAATATCTAATATAATATTATAAAAGTTTTTTATAGAAGTCTCTAATAGAGTTATTCTTATTAGATTTAAGAGGCTTAAAGAGCTTAGACTAAATATATATTAGCGTCTCCGAGTATTCTCTACTAAAGTAGATTTCTAGATAGTAAGAAATTATCTTCTTTTTACATTATAACTTAGTCCATAACATAAAGGTCTATAAATTAAATTTATAATTTTTATTATTTTAATTAGAGTTGTTAAGTAAATTTAATAAGCGAACTTTTAATAGACGATATTTAAATTCGTTATTTTTGAAATATCTATAAGACTAAGTTTAGTAAATTTTTTTTATCTAAAAGTCTATATTTTATTCTATAACTTAAAAAAAAATCTTAAAATTTTAATAGAAAATAAAAAAGTTATTCTAAAACCAAATAATCTTTATCTAATTAAGGCTATTCGACTGTCGAGCGAACTTTAGTAAGCGATATTTGAATTCCTTACGCTTTAATAACTATAAGACTAAATTTAAGAACTCTTTTTTTATCTAAAAGCCCAGATTTTATTCTATAATTTAAAAAAAAAATCTTAAAAATTTAATAGAAAATAAAAAAGTTATTCTATATGTTAATAATATATATTTATTATTTTTTAATAGTTACGAACGCTAGTTTATTTACTCGCGATATCTAATTAAAAAGCGTAGATCTATTAAATTTATAATTAACTATATATATAAATTCAAGATTTTCTAATTTAGCTTTATCTTATTCTTTTATATTATTAGACTTAAAGAGTCTTAGAGTTATATAGTAATATAAAATTAGAAAGATAGATATATTCGTATATCGATCTAGTAGTAAAATTAATTCTTAAAAAAATAAAGAAAACTCGAGAGAAATCGCTTATTTAAGCTTATTCGCTAAGACTTCGCTAAGACTTCGCTAAGTATATATTAGATATATATAAACTAAGTAATCTAAAGTTCTCTTATTTAGAATTCTTAAGCCTCTTTTCTAATAATTATCTTCTCTCTTTAAAAATTTATTCTCGAATCTAAGTATAAAAAGAATATTTTATTATTATTAAAAGACTTATTAAAATCTTTTAAATCTTATAGAAAAAGAAGAGAAAGAGTTTCTTATAATAGTATAGTATAAATATAATATATTATAAATATATGAAAAGTATATAACGTCGATAGATAATATTAGATATACTTTTATAAATTAAATATAGTTATAATAATATATAGAGTAATTATTAATATTATAATTTAAGTATATAATATATATAATTAATATACGATTATAATAATATTTACTTTTTCTTTAAAAAAAATTTATTTTATTAATACTCTTTTACTACTTTTAATAATTTATACTTTCTATAATAAATATATAGTAAATATATATTTAATAAATAGATTTTATAAACGTTATAACTATCGTTATAAGTTTTCTAAAGACTCTATAATTATATATATATTTCTTATATATTAATAATTATAATTTATAATACTTACTCTTTATAGCGTTAGATCTCTATCAATATTAAATAAAAATATCTATTATTATTATACTCGATAAGTCTTTAAATATACTTCTCGCTAATATAATATTATATTTAATAATAATAATAATATAATTACTAAATACTATTATTACGCTCGCCTTCGCGATAATTATATTATAATAAATTTTTATATAAATAATATATAATAGATATATTTATAGCGTCTACTAATTTACTTAAAAGATCTTAATAAATAAATATATTATTATCGACGTTAATGCTATAATTCGTATTTACTTATAATATACTTATAATATTTATTATCTTCTTATTCTCGATATTTCTAATTTTATATCTATTACGCGATTTAAAACTATTTATAAATACTTTAATACGACTTTAATAATAATTTAATATATTAAAAATTAATTAAAAATAAAAAAGAAGTTAGATAATAAAGCGACTTCGCTTAATAAAGCGAAGATTCTTTAAAAGATTCTTAATATTCTTATAAATATCTACGACGTTATACGCTTTATTATATATATTTATACTTTTTATATTTATTTCTTATTCTTTATATATATATTAAATATACTTTAAACTAATTTTTCATTAATAAATATATCTTTCGCGCTTCTCGAATTAAATTTAGACTTTAAAAGTAATAATAATAGAGATAAGATAAATAATAGTAGAAATAATAAGAAAGAGAAAGATAAAGAAGAAGAGAAGAAGAAGAAAGAGAAAGAGAAAGAGAAAGAGAAAGAGAATAATAAGATAGAGTTTATTAATAAAAGCGATTTAAGAAGTAATCTCGATAGTAATAGCGCTATTAATAATATCTTCGATAAGAGCTTTAAAAAATTTAATTAGCTCGCTATTTTGCGTATATATATCTTATATTACAATATCTATTACTTCTAATAATATAATCTTTTCTCTATTATCTTTAAATATTAATACTTTTTATTAACTCTTTTAATACTATTTTTTATTATAATATTCGAGATTTAACTCTCTATAGCTAAATTCTTTATTTTTAGATATTTTTTAAAATCGTTAATTTTTAAGCCCCTTTTCGATATCTATATTCTAGGTTTTTTATATTTATAAGCTCTATTTACTAAACTCGTTAATTAGATCTTATATATTTTCTATAATTTCTTTATTAAACTATTTATCGTACTTCTTAGAATAATCTTTCTATTAAATAAGATATTTTATCTTATTCTTTCTTATACGCTTTTTATATATAAATTTTATTAAATACTCTTTATTATCTTCTATTAATTTAGAAATAAAATATTTAGAAATATCTAAATCTCTTAATCTTTATTTATATAGTTTTAATAATAATATATAGAAAATAAAGTAAATTTAATAGATAGGCGATAGCTATAGTCGATACGCTTACGTTTTAATATACTTCTAAATATAAAATAAATTAATTAGCTTATTAGAAAGCTTTTTACTTAATCTCTTTTATTTTAAATTCTTTATAGAAAATATAATAAGATTATTATAATTAAATCTTTACGATTTATACTTTCTATTATAAAACTTTAATTACGTTTTTTATACGCTTTATTAGCGTCTAATAAGCTCTTATTAAATTATATCGATTTCTTTAATATATTCTTTTATTATAGATACTATTAGAATTAGTATAGAGATACGTTATATAAGTAAAATAGAATAGAATAATAAGACTATCGAATTATATATATGAAAAGAAGATATAATATAATAGAGGATATCTTCGTTAAGATACTAGGTTATAGAGCTAAGTAATATATCAAGAATACGCTCGTAATAGTACTTCTCTCTCTTAAATAGTTATAGTCTTTATAACTAATAGATCGAAGATATAGACTTATTACTTATCTTATATCTTTAAATATATATAGTCCTTACTCGTTCTAACTAAAGAGGATTTATCGAGATATAGCGATAGTAGTTAAAAACATCGAATAGTTTCAATTCGTTTAAAAATATTATATTCGAGATTTTATCGGATCGTATGCTGGTCTTAACTATGCCATCTATCTCTACTATTAATACTATAGAGATTCTAGAAATATTAGCTATATCTTATCTACGTACTAATAAGATTCTTCGAGTTCTTCTTCTTACTTAGTCTACTTATTATAATTCTTTACTTTTTTTATCTTTAATATCTACTAGTAGCTCGGCCTAAAAGCTTTACTATAAATATACCCTACGTTTTCTATACTCTTATTATTAAGTTTATCGATAGAATTAAAGAAAATTTAACGTATATATATATTATAAATTTATCTTTAATACTCGTTGATAGTCTAACTTAAGAGCTATACTATAGATTTACTCTATATCTCTTATACTCTTATTATTAAAAATCTATTCTCCGCTCTATTTTCTTTATCTTAACTTATAGTTATCTTACTTCGTAATACTATCTATTATATCTATTCGCTTTATAAGCCTATCGCTTTAACTGCCGATATCTCGTAAATCTATTTATTTTAAACTATTATAGCGAGTATTTAATAGCTAATAATCTAACTAATATAAACTACTTTTATAACTTAAGTACTTATCGATTCGTAAGATTTAATAGAGAGATAGAGAAAGAATTAAATATATTAAATGTTATTTAATAGTAGGCTTATTATATATATTATCGATATACTTAATAAAGAGATTAAATCGTAATCGTATTATTAAGTCTATTTTCATCGCTATTATAGTAGACTTACTATAGTAAGATAATATTATCTATTAATTTCTTTCTAATTCGCTTATAGTACGAATAATTTAGCGCTTATTTATTCCTCGTTACTATTACGAAGCTATTTCGCTATCTTATTAAATACTCTTTAGAATCGATTTACTCGTATAATAGACTTTTTTAGAAATATAATATCTTAAGTTCGTATCTTAGTATCTTAACTTAATATCTTAATAAAGCTCTTATTAGCGCGTTTCTTTTTATATTTATTTACTAATTCGAATAAAAGAGAGTAAATCTTTAATAGCTATTATTAATTACTTCGCTATTCTCGAGTATATAACTAAAAACCTAGTTATATCTTATTTATTTAAGTTTCTCTTCGTCGAGTAAGAAGATATAAAGAAGTCTTATTATAATATTAAGGTTAGTATAGAGATATATTATATAAGTAAGATAGAATAGAATAATAAGACTATCGAATTATATATATGAAAAGGAGATATAATATAATAGAGAATATCTTCGTTAAGATACTAGGTTATAGAGCTAAGTAGTATATTAAAAATACGCTCGTAATAAATACTTCTTTCTCGATAGCGCTATTTTTAATAATTAATTTAAATTTTAATTAATATTTATATATAGCGAAGAATAGATTATAGTTAATTATTTTATACTCGCTTTAATAGTATATAAACTTCGCGATTAATAAAAGCTTTATCTAGTTATCTTATCGCTTTAAATAGTATACTCTTAGATAATATTCTAAAGTTTAATTTTATTACTTTATTTATTTATTAATTTATAAATAAAAGATAGTACTTAGTCTACGTTTTATATATAATTAATAGTAAATTTCTAATTAAAACGTATTTATAAAGATAGATTCTCGATCTATAATAATATCTTCTAATATTTTATATTAAAGAATAATTTTCTTTATAAATAACTTCTCTAATTATATAATATTAATTATCTTATTAATAGATATATATCTTAATATTTTAGTATATTAATTAATTATTATAAAGATTAAATTATAAATATAATCTTTATATTTATTAGAAGAAAGATTTATAATAAAGTTTATTATAATTTTCTTTTATTATCTTATTAATAAAGATAATATTATTTTATCTTTATATATTAATAGATATTATATATATTAATATACTTCTTAATATCTACGCGAATATTATTTTAATAGTATTTTCTATTTATTAGCTTAAATATTTTATTAATATTAAAATATCTAGCTATAAAGTTATTATAATAGCGTTTTAATAGCTCTTTTTAAATTAAGTCTTCTTTAAGAATATATAATTTATTATTATATTTTAATAGTCTTTAACTATTCTAAGTCTAATTATCGATACTTTATATTCGCTTATCTAATATTTTATTAGCTTTATACTATTTAATAAAAATATTCTCTTATTAAAGTATCTTTATAAATTTATAAATAAGCTTATTATTTATATTATATATTATTTTATTAATTATTAATATTTTAATAATTAGATATAAAACGAGTTATTTATAATTAATAGTTTTAATAATAAAATAGAATTATTTATTAACTACGTTATAAGTATATTAAATAAATATCTCGCTTAAGCTCTCTCTTATTAAAGACTAAAATTCTCTAAATCTTAAAGAATATATTATATTTAAATAGGTTTCTTATATTACGATAGTTATTAAATTCTTAAATATTATCTTTTTTATAAATATTTCTTCTCGAGAATTAGTATCTAAAAGACTTTTATCTATATTTAGATTATTTAATATAATAAAGTATTTACTATTAAAACTATATTTTTTATATATATAGTTTATATTATCTCTATAAGTTATCTTAATAATAATTAAAATAGAATTTAAAAGACTTTTAATTCTAGCTAGTTTCTACTATAACGTAGAAAAAAATCTATTAATTAATTCGTTTTCGTCTTTATAATTAAAGTATCTTAAGAGTATATTAATAAGATTTATCTTATCTAATTTATATGAAATTAAGAAATTATATAAAGAGAGCTTTATTATTTAATAAGCTTATTTACTATTTAATATCGATTATTTTATAAAATACTTTAAATTATTATAATTAATAAGAATCTTAATAAAATAAAATAAATTTCTTAGATAATAGCGTTAATACTTAAATATTATAATAATTATAAGAAGTTCTTAATTATATATTTTATAACTATACTCTATATTAATTATTTTTCTTATTTAAAAAATAATTAAATATTATTATTTATTTATATATAGTTAAATTAATATACTCGCTATAGCGAATAATAAGATATTAATTTTAATTCGAATTAAAAGCTAAGAATTAAAATATTTAAGAAGAGACGCGATTATAAAGGCGCTTTTTAATTTTAAATAAATATTCTATAGTATTAAACTATAGAAATAATTCTAACTTAATATCTTTTTCGCTTCTTTTAAAAAGTTCTATTAAAGAGTTTATAATTTAGAAATAGTAGTAAATAAATCTTTAATAGAAATTTATAAATTCTAGAAAGACTTATATATTATAGTAGTCTTTTAGTTTTAATTACTCTTAAATTATAGTTATTCTATATTTATCTATAGTAATATTAGTAATAAATATTATAAAGCTAAGAAATTTTACTTTAATAATAATAAATTTATATTTCTTTAGACTTATATAAAGGCTATACTATTTAAATTAATTAAGTATCTACTTTATATAATCTAAATACTTCTTCTTTATCTTAGAGTATATAAGAATATTATTTAAATATATTATATAAAACTAATTAACTAGTTTAATTAAAGTTTTATTAATATAAGTTTAAAAGATTACTAAAACGTTAGTTAAGTTAAAGAGTATTATTAAATACTCGAAGTATCTATAATATATATAAAACGCTATCTTAATTCGCTTATTAATTAAGATTAAAAGATCTAAAATTATTAAGAAATCTTTCTTATTAATAATATAGAAAATATATTTATAGCGCTTAATACGCTTTTAACTATCTTATAAGCGATAGATAACTAAGTAGATACTATAATAATAAGTTAATTTTTTATTTATCTATATAGATTTTAATAAGAAACTATTAATCTTAATTAGATTCTACTTAATTATAAAACGCTAACTTATTATATTTATCTTTATATTATTATTAAAATAAATTTCGATAAAAGTTTATAACTCGCTTTAACTATTTAAAAGTATTCTATCTTTATAAATTAACGATAGAATAGATATTACTTTTATTTTTACTCTTATTATTACGAAGTCTTCGATAAGAATTTCTCTTTTTTCGCTAAGTCGATTATATAAAGCTTATTAGTATATATAATAGAATAAGATAGAACTAAGCTTAAAAATCTTAAATTTATATATATAGTCAATTATTAATTCGAGTTCTATACGCTTTCTAATTAGATCGACTAAGTTAGCCCGATAGTTCTTTTATATCTCTCTTATTAAAAATTTATATATAGAAGTTTTATATTTTAAAGTACTTAGCTTACGATATATATAGTTACTTTATAATTCCTTAAATTATAAAGCTCGCTTTACGCTTTCTAACGCTATAAAAATTATAAACTTTAATCTACTATTAATAAATTAAATAAATATTTAAATATAATAGTTATAGTAATTATATTAAACGCGTTCGAGATCGAATAATAATTCTTTTACTATTTATATAATTATATTTCTTCTATAATTCTACTAATTTACTAATTATAAATATATTCACTCTCGATATTTCTTACTTAAATATTACTAAGTATCTAAGATATATATCTCTTTCGTCTATCTTTTAAATCTCTTATTAATACTCTTAGATTATCTCTTAATAAATTCGCTACTACTAGCAATTAAGGCCGTAGTCTAATAATTATCTACTACTATTTATAAATATATTAAAAAGCTCTTAAAAAGAGTTTAAACGAATATATCTTTCTTTATATACTTCTTTTAAGTTAGCGATAGATAGATTAAACTAATATTTAAATATTATAATTATACTAAACGCGTTTAATTCAGATATATATACTCCTTTTACTTACCTCTTAGAGCTTCTATTAATACTCTTAAATTATTTTTAGACGAATTTATTATTATTAATAATCGAGGTCGTAAGCGAGTCTAATAGCTATTTACTACTACTTATAAACGCGTTAAAAAATCTTTAAAAAGAGCTTAAATAAATACGTTCTCTTTTATATACTTCTTTTAAGTTAGCGATAGATAAGTTAAATTAATATTTAAATATTATAATTATATTAAACGCGTTTGAGATTAAATAATAATTCTTTCACCTATTTATATAATTATTCTTCTTTTATTATTCTATTAATTCTATTAATTCTATTAATATAAATATATTTACTCTTAATATTCTCGTACTTAGTTAAATAAGAGAAGAATCTATAATAAACGAATACGGAGAATATTACGGAGAATATTATAAAGATAGTTATTAGCAGTAATAATATAATAGATTTACTCTCTATAATCTTATATTAATTTATTTAGTTAATATAAGAGAAATTAATATAGTAAGCGATAATAAGACTTCTAGTATTAAGAATACGACTTAGCTCTTTAAGATCTTACGTTATATACTCTCTACGATTTTATATTAAATTATTATTTAATAAGCGAAGAATATTATTATAATTTAATTTATTATCTTTATTATATTAAAAAGTAAGAGAAGAAATTATAATAGATAAATATAAAGAATATTATAAAGAATACTATAAAGAATACTACGGAGAAATTAAGCGATAATAAGATTATTATTATTAGAAATACGACTTAACTCTTTAAAATCTTATATTATATACTCTTTATAATTTTATATTAAATTATTATTTAATAAGCGAAGAATATTATTATAACTTAGTTTATTATTTCTATTATATTAATATAATATATTATTATAAGTAAAGATCTATAAATTAAATTTATGAAGTTGAATTTTTCTAAGTTAAATCGAATTTTAGTCTTAGTTCTAAGTTAAATTAAACTCTAATCGCTTACTATACGTTTTTAATCTACTTTTACTACTATTAAATTAATTTAATCTATATAATATATAGATATATATATATAGAGAGAGACGCGCTAAGGCCTAATTAGAAAGATATAATAATTATTTATAAAAAATAGAGAAAGACTATATTCTTATAGTAAGAAGTATTAAAATATTAAAAAGAAATAGAGATAATATGTTAATTAGTGGTATAAATCCTATAATATCTTCTATCGTAGTAAAATTTTTCGAATAATAAAATAGTTATAGATATTAAACGATTTTAATTCATTTAAATATATATCGTTTCGAAGTAATAATTTAATATAGAACTATAAAGAGTATATAATATAAGATCTTAAAGAGTTAAGTCGTATTCTTAACGATAATAATCTTATTATCGCTTAATTTCTCCGTAATATTCTTTATATTTATCTATTATAGTTTCTTCTCTTACTCTTTAATATAGTAGAAATAATAAACTAAGTTATAGTAGTATTCTCCGCTTATTAAGTAATAATTTAATATAGAATTATAGAGAGTATATAACGTGGGATCTTAAAGAGTTAAGTTATATTCTTAGTATTAAGAGCTTTATTATCGCTTAGTTTCTTTATAGTATTCTTTATAGTATTCTTTATAGTATTCTCCGTATTTATCTATTATAATTTCTTCTTTTACTTCTTAATATAGTAGAGATAATAGACTAAATTATAATAATATTCTTCGCTTATTAAATAATAATTTAATATAGAATTATAGAGAGTATATAATATGAGATCTTAAAGAGCTAAGCTATATTCTTAGTACTAGAAGCTTTATTATTACTTAATTTCTCCGTAATATTCTTTATAGTATTCTCCGTAGTATTCTCCGTATTTATCTATTATAGTTTCTTCTCTTATTTCTTAATATAGTAGAAATAATAGACTAAATTATAGTAATATTCTTCGCTTACTAAGTAATAATTTAATATGAGATCTTAGAGAGCTAAGCCGTATTCTTAGTGCTAAGAATTTTATTATTACTTAATTTCTTCGTAATATTCTCTATAGTATTCTTCGTAGTATTCTTTATATTTATCTATTATAGTTTCTTCTCTTACTTCTTTTTTTATAGAGTATTAGATTAAGTAACTAGCTAAGTAATTAATTAAGTAAATAATTAAGTAATTAGCTAATAATCTAATTAAGTAAATTACTAAGCTAATAAAGTAGATAGTATTAATTAAGTAATTAAAAAATATAATTAAAATAGAATAATAAAGAATAAATTAAAAAGAAAGACGTATTTTAAGAGATAGTATTGCTAGGTTAAAAGATATTATCGCTAGTTTAAGAGAAGTATATAGAGAAGAATAATAACTATAAATTCGTTTAGACTCCTTTTAAGAATTTTCTAATACGTTTATAAGTAGTAGTAAATAGCTATTAAGCTCGCTTATAGCCTCGATTATTAGTAATAATAAATTCGTTAAGAGATAATTTAGAGATGTTAGTAGGGGCTCTAAGAGGCGAGTAAAAGAGATATATATATCTAAAGTATTTAGTAATATATCGAGAATGAATATATTTATATTAATAAATTAATTAGTAAATTAATAGAATAGTAAAAGAAGAATAGTTATATAAATAGATGAAAGGATTATTATTCGATCTTGAACGCGTCTAGTATAACTATTATAACTATTATATTTAAATATCTATTTAATTTATTAATAGTAGATTAAACTTTATAATTTTTATATCGTTAGAAAGCGTAAATTAAGCTTTATAATTTACGAAATTATAAAGTAATAATATTCGTAGAAAGCTGATTATTCTAGAGTATAAAACTTCTATATATAAATTTTTAATAAGAAAGCTTAGAAGGGCTAGCGGGCTAACTTAGTCGATTTAACTAAAGAGCATAGTAATCTTAAATTGATAATTAACTATATATATAAATTCAAGATTTTCAAGCTTAGCTCTATCTTATTCTTTTATATATACTAATAATAATGTTATAAGAGAAGAATCTACTATAATAATTATAGTTAATTAAGCCTCTATAGAAGAAATATCGAACGATATATATTTAAATAAATTAAAATTATTCGATATCTTACTCTAATAGCTATTTTATTATTTGAAAGATTTCACTACGATAGAAGATAATGTGAGATTCATATTACTAATTAATATGTTATCTTCATTTCTTTCTAATATTTTAATACTCTTTCTCTATTTTTTATAGATAATTATTATGAATTAATTCTCTATACTTAATATACCTTTCTAATAAGATCTTAGCGCGCCTCTCTTCGTATATATATATTTATATATAGGTTAAAAACGTATAGTAAGCGATTAGAGTTCGATTTAACTTAGGGCTAGGGCTAAAATTCGATTTAACTTAGAAAAATTCAACTCTATAAATTTAATTCATAGGCCTTTACTTATAATTATTAATTAAATTAATCGATATATTATTAAATTTTCTATTTTCTATTTTTTCGATTTAATATAAATATTAGCGTAATATTCTTTTTCTCTATAATTATAATATTTTATACTATTTAGATAAGACTTATTATTCTTAAATTTATTCTTAAACTTATAATCTTAAAATTATTTATCTCTTAAATTAAAGTCGTTTTATCTTCGCGATAATTGCGATTTTTTATATTAAGAATATTAATTTTCTCGTTATTAGCTCTCTTATAGATTAGAAATACTACTTACTTTATATTCTCTAAAAAATCTTTACTTTCTATTATTATTCTTTAATAAAATTATAAACGTTAAAAGCTTATTTTATTTAATTAATATAATTTAAATATTAGCTAATTAATAGCGAAGATTTATATAAAGCTTTATAAATAAGTAATATATTTATTAATTCTTAGTATAAAGATTTATTTAGACTTTTAATAATTGAAGATAATTATTAAATTAATATATAGTTTAATTTTATCTTTAATTAATATTTATATATACTTAAATAATATTAAATTCGCGATTTACTAAGTCTTTAATTTAATTTAATAAAAAATTAATAAACTTCTACTATATATAATTATAATTTAGAAATCTATTCTTCTTATTAATTTATAATTTTTTCTAATTATTATTAAAAAATTAATAAGCTTAAAGAATCTTATTCTTTTTAATAAGAAAGTTTTTCGAGGTTAGATGAAACGCTTTATTTATCTCTTATATTAAAGCTTAATATTCTTAAATACTCTTCTTATAATAGATTAATAATCTCTCTAATTAAATTATTTTTCGAGATTATTAAACGATATTATTATATTCGAGACTAATATTATTTATAATTCTCTTTATTTCTAAAGTTATTAATAATCTTAATCTATTATTATCGCTATTATAACTATAATCTATAAGCGTTTTATCTTATTTAAATAAAATAATCTTTACTTTTAAAGATTAAAGGCGATATTCTTATATAAATATATCTTAATAACGAGTAATATACTCTACTTTATTATTTAGAGTATAAATAAATTTATTAATCTATTTATTAATATCTTACTTTTTATTTAAGATACTTTCTTAACTATAGATAATAGTATTATTATTATTACTACTACTCGATTTCTTTATTAAATTATTATCTATAGCTAATAAAAAGATCTCTTTATTTAAATTTATAATACGCTCTAATATATTTAATTATATTATAATAATATTTTAATTCGATATTATATTAATTAATAATAATCTATTTTATAAATATTAAGACTATACTCTAATAGTAATTATTATATTAATTTTAAATTACTATCTTTAAAAAGAGTTAAAGAATTAGAATTATTAAACTTAAAGAGTTTTAGAGTTATATAATAATATAAAATTAGAAAGATAGATATATTCATATATCGATTTAATAATAAAACCAATTTTTAAGAAAGTAAAGAAAACTTAAGAGGAATTACTTACTTAAGCTTATTCGCTAAGACTTCGCTAAAACTTCGCTAAGCGTATATTAGACGTATATAAACTAAATAATTTAAGATTCTCTCACTTAGAACTCTTAAGTCTCTTTTCTAATATATATATACTAATTATATAAATTTAATAAGAGATAGACATTTTAATATTACGTTAAATTTATCGAATTTTAAAGCGTATAAATAAGAGTAATATATAAATAAAAGTAAAAACGAGTAGCTCGAGTTAAAGTTCTAAAAATAATTAAATAGAATATAATTAAGATAATTTGAATAGAATATAATTAAGATAATAAATAACGCTATTTAAAAGAATAAAGATAAGAGTAAGAATAAAGATAAGAAGTAATAAGACTAGGGTAAAGAGTAATAATATTATATTCTAATATCTCTAGTTAAAATCGATACGTCTAAGATAGAGCTCTATATTAGATATATATAGTCGAGTAATATAGAATTAGACTCTTAATGCTGCTAAGACTTTAGTATAGCTTTATTTTTTTATTTGAGACCTATAATAACGATAGCAGTGTCATTGAATAAATTCGCGGAGAGATTCCTATGCCACACGAATTTGGGTGTGTGATGTGAAAGATCTCCGGTGCCAAGCATTCCAGACGGTTTTGAATACAGGCCGAGGCGGAACATCAGCTCCGTAGCCTTGCTCTCGAATATCTTCATCTTTCGCTCTCCGTCTTCTCCATTCTATGCTCCATAGCTGAGCATTAGACTAACAATATCACAAAGGATGACAGATCCTCTATCCGTCTCCGCTAGTATCTCTGGCCTGATTACCCTCGCTGATATAGTCTTTCGTCGGACCTTCAAGTACGTGAAAGCTGTCAAAAAAGCATCGGAAGAGATATCAGCCTTGTCTGCGGAGATAGGCGCCCTCTACGGAATCCTCAGCAATCTGCAACTGGTCTCTCGTCAGCTTGAAGACGAGACATTCGAATCAACTACACGGGTACATCACATCCACTCATGCTATCAAACGCTAGAACATGTGAAATCTATTTTGGATAGAGATGACACATCTTCGCTAGGCGATCAGCGACTAGAGACCCTCAAGAGAAAGTTAAGATGGCCATTTACATCTTCAGAGGTGAAAGACCTAATCTCAGAAGTTGAGCGTCACAAGACAACATTGGGGCTAGCATTGAACGTTGACTGTATGTCCGGTCTCCTCAAGGCGCTATCCAGACAAGACCAATTTCTCGATACAATTGAGGGAATGAGGACCGAGCTCAAGGAGAGACACGAAGCTGAAACGCGCATCGCCATCAACAAAGAGAGACAAGAAATCTTGAAATCTTTTGCGAAGGTCGATTCTCGCAGCAATCACGACATGAGCCGAAAGCTGCGGAGCCCTGGCACAGGTCTTTGGTTGACAGAAGGTCAAGAATTCAGACAATGGTGGGAAACCAAAAACGCCAGACTTTGGTTCTACGGAATTCCAGGCGCGGGCAAGACCGTTTTGGCCTCCTCTGTGATCGAGGAAGCCTTGCGAATGAGCAGCCCCAGCATCGCAATTGCCTTTTTTTACTGCGACTACAAAGATTCAGCCAAGCAAGACTTGTCGAACATACTAGGTTCATTGGCTCAGCAGTTCGCTAAGCAGGACGAAGAGAGCTTTGCGAAGCTTCGAGATTTCTACGAGACTCATAATCCAGAGCATCAAGCGAATTTTAGGTATGACTCTGAAGTTCTGTGGAGTCTTGTAAGGGAAGTGGCGTTAGCCTTCGATTGTGCTATGATCATTGTCGACGGGCTTGACGAATGTGGGACGAATGCGCCCGTAGTGGTTGACTCTCTTACCGCCCTCAATGATGGTGAGGATACTACCGTCAAGACAATATTCCTGAGCAGGGACGAGATAGAAATTCGCGAGCGTCTGGAAAATTACACAAAGGTTTCGATTGCCGCCAGGAGTAGCGATCTTAGGCTCTACGTTGGGGCTGAGATTGATCTCAGAACGCGTAAAAAAAGGCTCAGGATCAAGGATCAGTCACTCAAAGAACACATCTTGGAAAGGCTGGTGGAAGGCGCAGAAGGCATGTATGTTCTACATTTCGTTACCCACACATGTTATAGGATGTCGGGATTTTACTGACAGGGCGACTGAGCAAGGTTTCGCTGGGTGACTTGTCAGATGGACTACTTGTGTGAGTTACCGAACGATGCCGCCCGCCGCGTAGCACTAGGATCTTTGCCACCCGACCTGACCTCGACGTATGAGAGGATCTTAGATCGGGTGAACCAAAGTAACCCAGAAACGCAGAAGCTTGTTCGAAGGGCGTTACGTTGGATTACATATGTTGACACAACATACGACTTCACCACCGAAGGTTTGTGTGAAGCCGTATCTATTGACTTCGGCAGCACAAGGCGGAATTCTCGGGCTATACCTGACTTGTTCGAGATCTTGTACTGGTGCAGCAGCCTTGTACGAAAATCGGCGAACGGTAGAACGCTGGAGTTAGCTCACTTTACGGTCCAGGAATTCCTCTGGCAAATTGATCCCAGACGAGGTATTTCATTTGGGGCGTATCGAATCGATCCTAAAAGCGACAAGCTCATACTTGCAAAGGTGTGCCTTACATACCTGAACTTTGAAGACTTCGACCAAGGCGGTCCGTTTAGCCAGCATGTAGTGGATCGTCGTTTTCATGAGTACCCGTTTCGATACTATGCTATTGACGGATGGCATCACGTTGCTCGCAAGAACTTGGATGACCCTGAACTTTTTCGACTGGTGCAGAAGCTGTTCAGCCCCTCTAAACCGAATACATTAGTCTCATGGATGCACGATATGACTGCCAAACATCCTGCACGGGTGTCTCAATATAAGGAAACACCGAGTATCATCAGCTCTATGTTTGCTGAAGCAACCGCGCTGCATTACGCCGCCATGTACGGCCTCACCAAATCGTGTAACTGGCTTATCAAGAGTGGATGTGACGTCAACCGAAACACTAGTTCTGGTACACCACTTCACTTCGCGATTCTGAGTCTTGACACTTGGCAATGGAGTTTCAAGAAACCCCTGAAACAATTGGGACGAGGACCAAGGGTTGTTCCGTCCGATGACACCACTGGTGACACTGTTGACCTCCTTCTAGAATGTGGGGCGGATCCAAACTGCTGTTATGATCTGGGCACTGAGAAGCTGTCACCTCTCTTCATGGCCTTGATTACTGGGCGATGGGATCTTGCTGAGAGGCTGCTTGATAGGGGTGGATTACTTGACAGTGGCTGCCTGGACATACTTGAAAACCATGCGCGATCTGAAGATATCTGCAAATTGGTAGAACATACAAGCAACGATAACGTGGTGCGAAAGAACCACAGTCGTTTGCTTAAATTGGCTTTGAGAGCGAAGACCTCGTCCAACGCGACTCGCATAATGCATGAGGATAATGATCTGCCCTGTCAAAACACGCACTACGAGGATGTCTTGCGTACTGCTGCTGAATTTGGGCAAGTGGAGATCGTAACACGCTTACTGGACAATCAGAAGCTTGATGTTGATGCAGCAGATGAAGGTACGGGATTCACAGCCCTTCACCATGCAGCAAGGACCGATCAGCTCGAGGTTGCGCAAATATTGATGGATCGAGGAGCCAATTCGAGCAGACCGGATAGCCGAGGAAGGACCGCATTACATCATTCCGTCCAGGGAAAAGAGGTTCGTTGTCTTCAGTTTCTCTTGCAGCAGGATGCAGATACTAGTCTTCGGGACTTAGAAGGCATGACCGTAGTGCATTTAGCTGCTCAAGGAGGCAACGCTCAAGCACTGAGCATTCTGCTGAGTATGCCGGTCGTTTCAGCATTAACGACTGGTCTCGAAGCGAATGATGGAAGGACGGCTTTCCTCTGCGCTTCAGCGAATGGGTCTAAAGAAGCCATGAGCTTACTTCTCCGGGCCGGCAGTAGCCTTACCGAGACGACTTCAGATGGATGCTCTGCACTACACTATACTGCCAAGTCTGGCAGCTTGGAAGGTGTTAAGTTCCTCATTGGACAGACTATTGATCCATGTGCGGTGACCCTCGATGAGTCGAACGCATTGCATTATGCCATCAGTGGGAACAGCGAAACGCTTCCAGAAATTGTACATGTTCTGCTTGAATACGGTGTGGACTCCCACAAAGCTCGCAATGACGGATTCACACCCCTTCATGATCTCGTGAGGATCATCAGGGAGAGTTCTTTGTCTTCAGATCAACTTGATCACCTTTTTGCTGCTAGCCGAGCACTGCTAAGGAAGCTGCTGGGGAACCCTAGACTCGCCTCAGACCTACGGTTGGGCTCTGAGCTGATATACTTAGCTTGCACACACTCTTTTTGTAGTGCCAATGAGATCGTCTTGGGTCTCCTGGAACTTGGTCTCAACTGTAATATTCCTTCTTCGAACGGTAGAACTGCGCTCATGGCTGCAGCAGGAAGTGGGAATGATGCTCTTTTAAGCACCTTGCTACTCCATCAAGCTGATCCGTGCATCAATGATTCAGGGCTCAACGCAGTTCATTGTGCTTGCTTCAATGATCACAAAAATATTCTTGTTCAATTGAGAGAAACGGGTATAGATTGGAACAGTAAGACAACTGCTACAATCATGGGCTCCCGACGTAAAAATGTCACTGCGCTTCATATCGCCGCCCAATTCAAGGACAGCAGCGTTCTCGAATACTTGCTGAACGAAGATCTCATGTCGAACATTGACGCTTGCACACACCGTGGAGAAACGCCGTTGAGTGTGGCCGTATGGGCACGAGCATCCCGAAACGTGTCTCTTTTGTTGTCGAACAAGGCAGACGCTAGTGTTGTTGATGCGTTTGGAAATAGTGCAATTCATTGGGCTGCGAAAGAGGGTGATGAAGAAGTCATTGTTGAATTCATAGGACATGGTTCAGACTTGGGGCTGGCAAACAGCCTTGGACTGGACCCCGAGTTGGTAGCGAGGAAGTATGGTCACGAGAGCCTTGCAAAGATCATTATGGACTATGTTCATGAACAAAGTGGGTCTTGCGAATCTGCCCAACGGAACTTATGCGAATAATCTAATTCGGTGTTTCCGCAGACGAGGACGCAAACACTCACCCACACAGTCAGAGACCAGGCAAAACCCACGGAGCATTGGAAGCATTGAAGATAGCTATAGATATAGGAGACCTTGAACTTTGCACGCGCCTCGTTAAGAATGGAGTAGATCTCCGATCTGGTTTTAAGTGGTGCATGGGATGCACACCTCTTCTTTACTCTCTCCGTAAAGGACAACATGCCATTTCCAAATACCTGGTCTTTAAAGGAGCCTCAACTGCAGGTAGTGCATGTGAATTTTGTTCAACTCGAGGGTTCACTGCATTCCATTACGCCGCAGCTCGGGGCTCCGTGCAGCTGCTTCGATTGCTACTTGAGAAAGCTCCGAGCGAGATATATGCTAATCACGATCCGATACATTTTCTACACTATGCTGTACTTGAAAACAATACTGAGTGTGTCAAGCTGATGTTAGAGCACGCTAGTCAAGGTATGCACTTATCCTCGTCTCGGCTCCTTTAGTATGGTAACAAGAGCACCGACACAGGAAAAGGAAGAAGCTTTTGCGATGGGCGTGGCACGTTGCAGGAAACTCTTGGTTGGATGATCAACATGCAGGTGCGGGGCGAGCTGCTCCGTTGGTCTTGGTACGCTGCGCGTAGTGGATCGTTTCCCGAATCGCTCTTAACAGCAAAGCCACTACACATCGCCGCAAGCGAGGGAAATTCAGATGTTGTACTGATGTTGTTGGACTACGGAGCGTCTATTGACTGCGTGGACGGGGAATACGCGACACCATTGCATCATGCCGCATCTAATGGCCAGATGGCCATAGTAAGACTCCTCCTTGACTCAGGAGCAAACCTGAACGCCGTGAATACGAGTCTCGAAAGTCCATGCATGACTGCTGCTATCCACAACCAAGTTGATTCAATTCGAGCATTGCTGCAAGGTGGTGCAGACATCCAACTACGAAATCGTTATGGTCAAAACGCTCTACACCTCGCTGCAAGTTCTGGATCAAAGGATGTGCTTGTGTTTCTGCTGAACACAGCGACTGGACACGATCTAGGTGCAGAGGACACACTGGGTATATCATTCTTCGATCAAGCCATGAGTCGCACATCAAGCTTTCCAATGACATTGTTGTTGAACCTGGCGCTCCCGGTCGAAGCCTATGAGTCTCGAACAGGAAACACCTTGAGCACAGCTGTTGGTTGTCGCTCCGCAACTGACGTTAGACAGTTATTACGGCGACTACCGACCGGCCTTCTGCCCAGACTCCTGAACCATCCCGATCTATATTCACGCACACCACTACACACTGCAGCTGCGCTGGCAAAACTTGATAGTATAAACCTGTTGCTTGACGCGGGTGCCCAACTTGAGGTCGAGGGATCCGAGTATGGCACTGCGTTGATGGGGGCCTGCGCGACCGGTCGCCTTGCGGCAGTCAGATTGCTTGTCGCGAGAGGTGCAAAGACATCATATGAGAAAGACGGGCAGTGTTACAGCGCACTTCTTGCTGCGAAACACCACCCGGAGGTTAGAAGGTGGCTAATTGTTGGGAGGTTCTTGGAGGGTCCGAAGCTACTCACGTACAAGGAAGTCGAGTAGAGGAGTTGACGGCATATTATGGTTGGACCCTTCTGCTAGACCTGATTGAAAGTTTGTATACGGTGTGTTGCATGATGCAAGGTAAAGCTTGGTGGATGACATGTTGAGCTCATGAATGTTTGGCAGATTACTTCGTTTCATCTATCTGGAAGCCCGAAATGACATTACATTAGAGGCCGCATACTCTGAGTTTGAAGCAGCCTTCGCTATCACCTTTCTTTTCCTTACAGTATCACAGGACTTAAAAGACTTGTGGGATGTACGGACGGCAAGCCGTGAGCCACCTGATTTGGTTCGAGTGTCCTCGGCAAAACAGCGGAACCCTCACGCAACCTCTTCCCGCTCCTTTTGCACTCGTGTCATGAATTGATCCAGATCATGCACTTTATGCCGTGAGTATATTTCCATCAACAGAACGCGGGAGACAGAAGGGAATGCTTGTCATATGCGTTGCTCCAATGGGTTGTAGATGTGGACCGTGTGTGCCGCGGCTCAACGACGCCGATGATCTGGTCATTTTCCTCCTCAGTATCGAATTCACCGTTTTTGACATCTTCGAGGACTACTGAGTGCGTGTATGGCTCAATATCGACATCATGGTTTCTTGCATTCGGGTTTGGGTTTGCCATGCTTATGCACAAATCAAGGCCACCACGGCACCGCGTAAAGAGTAACCGAGTAAGTTTTAGGCAAGGTATTAGCGTCGCGAAAAAGGAGAAAGAGTCACATCCAAGTTCTTTACTCAAAAGGTGTGCGTGCATGCTATTGAACCCGTTTGCCATCACGTATCTGACACATAGGTTTCCGAGCATCGACTCCTTGTAATCGAAACCGCTCAGGGTGTCTCTGACGCCGAGGCACTGCCCCAGTCACGAAGCCAAGGCGTCGGTGAGCCGGGCGGGGCGCGGGCATCCGTTCGGTTTCCTTGGTCTTCGGTGTTCGGGTCAGGCTGTGCGGGGGAAACTTCACGGCGAGCGGCGAGAGCTGGGCAGGGTGTTCGAGCCTGCCGTGATTGAGCTAGCGGGTGTGATTTGAGCGATGATTATGGCAATTCGGAGGCCGTGGGTCACGATCTGAAGTCGGCGGTGACTGTATATGTGTTTTGGGGGGGGTGTTTCTAGGTAGGTGCGGTGACCCGGTGATAATTTCTTGCTAAAGGCTAGTTTTGACTCGTGGAGGGGACACGACTATGTTGGTGCTGGTGGTTGTGGTTGGCTTGCTGTTCGAGCTCTTTGTTCAGGATTGGAAGCTCGAGTATGTGGGCTACTTGGGCGAGATGGAGAGAGGAGAGAATAGCGAAGGCGAGGTTGGACGTGTGGAACTATGTTGGGTGGTATATTTCAGGCTCGCGCCATCTCCATAGACGATAACGCCTCAGGAGACATTGAAGATGCTGACATAATGGAGGGTAATAAGGCGTACTAGATACACAGAGTGAGAGGAATGAGAATGATAGATATCAAAGAAGAACTTAGGCGTTTAGAGGCGGAGAAGTATATTAGAGGGGGAAGGACGAAATAAAAACCCCGCTCGCAATAATTAGAGCTAATGTGAATGCCAGCAACAATAACAACAATACAACAACAGCAACAAGTACAAAAATAGCGATAATAGCTATGACGGCCCTCGCGCCATCCGCATCAACTTAGCCGCGTTGTACGTTATGGCTTACCATGGAGTAAGTAAGGGAACTAGAAAGGCACTTTGGGCCCCAGGGGGAGGTGGCTTCAAATGATCATCGAGAGTCGTCCCCCACCTCGTCCATGACAGCAGCGTCATAGTTCAACCTTTCAGATCCAAACAAGTAAGCTCACCTTTATATCAAACTCAAGCTTGGACACCTAAGCTCACATTTGAATTAAACCAACCTCAAATCTGGACACCTAAGCTCACATTTGAATTAGACGAACCTCAAACTTGGGCATCTAAGCTCACAATTCAACTAGGCACTTCACTCTAACTCTCATATCGAGTCGTATTGCCGGCTATCTAAACCCTTTCCCACGGTCCGGCCCCGCCTTCAAAAACTTCAGTTTTCAAAAACATTTCTTGGACTACATGATTCCTCTGTTCTAGCATTGACTGACATATTCCTATCTACTCCTTTGATGACACTGCGCTTCACTCTAATCGCATCAAGTCATACCACCAGATATTCAAAAGGCCCCACCCCCCACCCCCCAGCTTCCGCCTTCAAACTTTCAACTTTCAACAATAAATCTTGGACTACCGATTTCTCTTTTTTATCTCTGACTGACGTTTCCCTACCTACCACTTTGGCGTCACCTCATCCTCTTCACCCACAACTCAATCATCATGACCGAGCCAGAGCCTATGATTGAGGCTATGGGAGATCGCAAAGATGGTGCATACGACGGAAAGAGCACAGTACGACTTCGATTCATCGTCTCTTTCATCATGTGTAATAACACGATTATAGGGTGTCGAGGAAAACGCATTTGAGCACGATCGCACCGATGAGGTTCCAGAGCACCCGCGCATGACCCAGAATAAAGCAACCGGTGAAGGAAAACATCCACAAGATTGTGACGACGGGTCGAAGATGCCCACGGGGTCCGCATCGAAGAAGCGCAAGCGCGAAATTGGATTGCCACGAACACCTACCCCCGGGTATCTTCAGTATAACACAGCCCGCTACGAATTATATGATCCCGAAAGACGCAACACTGGTGCATCCGTCGACGGACCGTTCAAGTCCTTCCGCCAATACGATAATTATACATTGTACTCGAATCCAGGCGTCCAGGAAGCGAAGGATATTCCAGGAAAAGGCGTCCGCCTTGATGATCTGGCAGTCGCTTTGGTTCTTACTCAGTGCGGTCAAAAGACACTGCATGAAAATTGGCCGGCGGAGTTCGATTTGAATGGGATGGTTCGCGCGACGAGAGTGGGTCTTGGTCTCGCCGCGAAAGCCTACCAGTCGGAGGGGGATGTCGACATCGATGGAAACGTGGTGACAAAGGCAGAGGAAGGCTACTATTACCGGTGGTGGCGCGATATACACTGTCTGTGTGGGAAGGAAGGGCTGGAGGCCGGACAGTACAAGATTCGTCCATCCCATGAATATCTTGGGCGTCCAGGTTTCGGATTCAAGATCTCTTCACGAGCCAAAGTTCAGTTGGAGCCTGGCAACCCCAACGATCCCAGCTTGTCGTGCTGTCAAGCCTTCACGACGTCCGTCGAGTCGGGGGCCGCTAAAAAGTCCAAGACCGCTACCGAGACCGAGGCGACCGGGATCGCCTAGGCACACAAGACGCCCAAGACCAAGTGATTCGACCTGATGGCTGAACGTGGTGGATGTGGGACAAAACCATGCGGCGTGGCTGCGACACATCGATAGACTTGAGGCGGATCCTCAAAGATTTTTCTTTTCTTTACTGGATAGAGCGAACGTGATGAGAGCATTCGATATGGCATAGATGTGGTTGACGTGGCGGATGGTCTTGAAAGGCATCCCCGAGGGGAACCTTTTCTCTTAGGATAGTGCAGACATGATATGATGAGAACTTCAAATGAGACACGGTGGCTGAACGTGGTGGGCGTGATGATCTGGAGGCCAATTCGCGTAGCGTGGGTTTGACGCCTTCATAGTCGTGATAACAATCCCTGAAGACTAATGCATCATATCAAGCACAACATTTGCTATCTCTGTTGAAATCGAGATATCAATTCGCGGTGACATATATCATGTACACGATAAAGGGAAATGGGTTAGAATACTATGTCGCTCTAGGCAAGTAATAATATACCGAGGTTGTAGCAGACGAGTAGATGCCGCTACTGGCCTGGAGGATATTGCTGGATACATCAGTCAATTCATGGCAGCATCCGAACCGTCGCGTTGCCTTGAATTTCAAGTTTCGCTAAGCCTGGAGATTTCGGAATATGCGGAAAGTGCTAATCCGAAAAGGGTTTAGCGAGCTTAGCACGAGGCAAGTCGCGTCTTCCACGCGAGTGCACGCATGCCACTTACACACAACCGCTTCAAGTATATACAGCAAGCTGCTTTTCACTTTGATCTGCTTAGGGGCCGTCTCTGCCCATAATCTACCGTACCAATAGCACTCGCTCTGATTGATTCACCCAATTGTCTGTTCTTGCGACGCGTCGCTGGCTCTGACATGGCTGGTAACTCGCTAGACATCAAGGGGGACCTCTGCAACTATCTCCAGGTTATCGACAGTGGCAAATTTGCAACCTCTGGGCCACTGAATGGTGCCAGTAATCCAGGCTTGTTCGTCAAGGGAATCGGAAAAGTTGGGCTTCCACTCTCTGAACGAGACGCTGCAGACCTCAGTCGTGCAAGCCATGAGGCGCCTTTTGGCAAAGGCAGTGAGACCTTTGTTGATCCGACAGTACGCAAGACATTGGAGCTGAACCCTAGCCAATTCGAGCTGCGTAATCCCGCCTGGCCATCGACACTACACGAGGTTGTTGGGAAAGTCGCTCAGGAACTTGGCGTCGTTGATGGCGCTTCCAGTATTCGTGCTGAGTTGCACAAGTTGCTGCTGTATGAACCAGGTGCGTTCTTCAACAAACACAGAGAGTATGCTGCCAACCCTGTCGACATCTGTGATTATACTGAGCACTAGCAGTACCGAAAAAGCCCCAGGGATGTTCGCCACTCTTGTGATCGCACTACCTTCTGAGCATACTGGTGGCCGTGTCATTGTTCAACTCAGAGACGAGGAGCAGACCCTTGAAACGCAGGGTCTATGTGATTTTGGCTGCGCTTACCTTGCCTGGTACGCTGACGTGAATCACTCTGTGTCGAAAGTAGAGTCTGGGTATCGACTCGTCTTGACGTACAACTTGATACACCAAGCATCCGGTTCGAGCCGAGTAGCTTCAATCTTGAGCGATCACAAGCAGAACCTGGACAAGGTCTTGGCACTTTGGAGCAAGCAAGATCGCGAGATCAAGTCTCATTCTGACTATGTCTACGAAAAGATGGTGTACATACTCGAGCATGAGTACTCCGAAGCCAACATCTGTCTCGACCATCTCAAAGGAAAAGATCAACTTCGAACCCGCTACTTGTCGGAAGCTTGTCAAGATCAAGGCTTCTGTCTCTTCTTCGCGCAGTTTGAGTACAGTCAGTCTGGAACTGTCGACGAAAACGAGGATGATCCCGATTGGGCAGATCACCTAAACGATGCGGACTATCATGAATTTCTCAATGAACTTGAATCAAATTGGAAACTCCTGACTGTCTTCCAGTCTGATGGCCAGCAATTAGCAGAGGATATCGATTTGGAAGAAGAAGAAATCCTCGAGAATGCCGACTTCACGGGTATTGAACCGGATGAGGAGGAATGTGATGGCTTGACTGGCAATGAGGGATGCACTGCCACGCATTTCTATCACAGGACTTGCGCTGTGATACTTCCCAGGACTCGCCGTCTTAACTTTGTGTCAGTTGCTAGGGAAATCAATGTTAGAGAGTATATAGCCACGCTTCTAAGTGAGATGCAAGATGAGGCGTTGTCCATTGCGTCACGAGAGGAACTGAAGAAGTTCTGTGAGATGGTTATCGATGCGAAGAAGACGCCGCAAAAGCCGCGAAAAGGATCTGTGGAGGATTCCTACAGCTTCAGTTGGCGTAAGGAAGAATCCGAAATCAAGGGTCTCTCACGTGTTTCTGACGAGGAGCTGGCTTTCGTTGGTGAGGCTACTTTGAGGCTCAATAGGCCAGATCTACTAGAAGAGGTCGCGAGGGTGGCATCGCGAATGCTGCCTATCGACCTCTTTCCGAAGCTGGGTAAAGGTCTCACTGATCGTGATGTAAGCCTTTGGCAGAATGGGTAAATAAATATCACATCCTCTGGTACTTTGCTAACTTCCCGCAAGAATAAAAATGGCGATACTCCGCATTCCCAACATCTCCGAACGTATGAGGGCCGTGGAGCTGTTCATCAGCAGCTACCGAGGGGCTACGGGGAGCACTGCTGCTACTATGCACAACATGCAGGACATTGAGCGTGAAATGGCCATGAGCATGACGGCGACAGAGAGTGAGACGATCGTCGTGACGGCGGCTGATGCTCAGACCCTGATACAATCCTCTAAAGAATATGGCGAAAAGTACACGTTTCAAGTGGTCCTTCCACTGGTCAAGAAACACACCTCTAATATAGAATTCATTGTTGCATTCCTAACAGGGCTTTTTCGAGCCAGCGAGGCCGATAAGCTTCGCCTTGAGATCGTCCAGAACCTCTTCCAAGACATTCTTGGCGATGTGATTTCAGACCTCCAAATTCAGTACCGAGAAGTTGGACACGAACAGCTGCTGAATGAGTACGCTAAACGAAGGCGCTTCGATTACAATGGGCACGTATCTCAGGCCGCAGAAGACCAAAGCCCGAGAGCCATGACCGCAGAGAAACTGGCGAGTCTATTCCACAGCTGTGAAAAGCTGGGTCTCTCTCGTGAAATCGATCAGCTCGCCGATAAAATTATCTCGCACGCTCCCAACGCGAATACCGTGACTTTCGAGGGTGTTCTTCTACCACTAATTAAACAGCTTCCGCCGCCCGTCGAACGAGCATCCAAGATCGCAAACCCTCACAGCTATACGCGTCTCTTTCGCACAGTTCTCTCGTCCTACATCAACACCTACGTCCAACCCGCCCCCAAAAAGCCTACAGGCTTGGAGCGCCAACCTCGTGGCTGTAGCCTCTATTGCGATGACTGTGTAAAACTCGACGCCTTTCTTAATAATCAACAAAGGGCCCAAGTGCACTTCTCGCTCAATGGCAAGCGTCGCGATCACATAGAAGAGCGCTTGAGACAAAGTTATTGCAGCACGGAAACCATAAAGCGTCGGACGCCATACACTCTCGTTGTGAAAAAGACGGGGATGGAGTGGGAGAATGCGATGAAGGAATGGAAGCAGAGATGTGAGGTTGCATGGAAGACTGTTGAGGAGATCGGAATTGAAAAGTTGAGAGGGTTGCTGGGGGAGGGATGGGAGGATGTTGTGGGGCTCGGAGGTATCATGCAGGATGGTAGGGAAGAGAGCGGTGAGAGATGCCCTTTTGGCAATCTGGCGCAGGGGAAGGGAACAAGTGGTGCGGTTGAGACAGGGGCGAACAAGGTAGCGGGGCATGTTGGGCCTGAGATCATTGATCTGGATTGTGAGTAAGGTACAGCAGATTAGGCGGAGGTGACCCAGCTCTCAAGGGCGTTTTGACGAACAATACCATGTTGCTCTTCTAGCCTTTGAGAATCTGTACCGTTTCAGCAGCTTATACACCGTGTTTAAAGCAGGAGATACGCGTTCAGTGCGAGCTATACACATATCGTATCTCTATCGGCAGATGGCTTCTCATTCGAATTCGACTCTTCCAAAGCCATTGTATACCATTGTCCCGCCCGCTCACGCCTGAATATAGACATCTCGCTCCAGGTTTATGCCATAAACACCGGAGTTCTTTTACGCTGGAGTACGAGAAGATGCCTGTTCAGGCCTCTATATAGGCTTGCTATTCGCGACGTGAGACGGCCCAATCATTTATTTACATCCTGTGTGGCCCCTTTTTGTGTATATGACGTTGATGTTTTCAGGAATACGACGTCTTATCAGGCCTCTATTCAGACCTGTAATTCTTGGCATTGAGACGGCCTAATCATTTGTTCATATTCTATGTGTGCTTTGTTTCTGTGTGCCGTATGTGCTTTTCATAAGTGGGACAATCACATAGTATTTGGATTTTTCGGTGGAAATGATGGGTTGTTGTTTCACTTAGCATTACTGGAAAGCTCACATGCTTCAGTAGTCTCCACGTTGCCCTGTACTTTTGGTTTGATGAGCCAACATATTTCCATCCTCAGTCAACCTATAAGTGCTCCATGGTTTTCTCAAATATGAACCCATCTACTTGGTCCCTGTTGCTGACTAAAGCTTCACTGTCCTTCCCCAACGATTGTTGGAAATGGTATGAAGGATTGATTGATTAAGTAGCTATGAGAGTGCTGAGGGAAGGCTACTTATACCCCCTATTTGCCACCTGCGGGGTAGCTACAACACAGGTGCTGCAGCAAATCTCAACAATGATTAGGCTCCACTCTCCGTGTCGAGGTGCTCTATCTACTTCGCTCGGTCTTCAACAGCGCGTAAAAGTCCGGAATTTGGGGGGATTTCTTGAGAACCCTCTCCTTCAGCCCCTCCTGCATGTTCTGCTGGATCTACGTCAACACTTGGTTGCGGAGGAAGCTGATGGAATCGGATGTCACGCCCCAGGATTTCCCCTAATTCGTCACGAGTTTTTTGAAGTGCGCCAAGGTGAAGCAAGTTTACCTATAGTATATATTGAATTTTGAGAGACCCAATATGAATTCGTCTGCGGCTTCAATTTTCAAGCCCTTGATGTAAAGATCTTGCGCTACATCCCAGACTATGGCATGAGTGGAAAGATCCGGTGCTGTTCCATTCTGGCCATCTGCTTGGTAATCGAGCTCCTACATGTTTTGCAGCATCTTGGCAACCGCAGTGTGACACAGTGATCCGATGTATCATGTGTGACGAGCATCATCGTCAATAGTACCCTAGTGAGTCCTCGTCAGTCTGTAATCTTAGGTTTTGCGGCGAATCATGACAAGTCACTTGAACACTAGAATCAAGTTGGGGTTCCAGTCTTTCTTCTGGGCTGACTAGGGCCAGATTCGCCGTTCATGGCAGACATTCTCTGTCGGGCTGGTTTCTTCGTTTCGACGAACACTACTTGCAAAGATATACGTCGAGTGGATAAAAGCAAGGGAGGACTTCGGATGAAATAGGTTTGCAAGAAACAAGGGGCTAAGAGTAAAAAAGGAAAGACATTTTGCTGTTATCAAGACACTGGTGCTATTATCGGTAACCAGCAGCACCACCTGCCAGCCTAGCGAGATAAATTATTCACGTTCAAACGGTGGCCACTTGTCGATTAAGGTATGTCTTTTGTGCATCCCTCATGGCGAACGAAGAACGATACGATGCGAGTTAATTTTTTTTTTCGTAGGACCCCAAATCCATGCCCTGAGGTCGCACAACTCGACCTAGATCCAAACCTATGTTTCAACGTATGAACACTGTATATCATCCAGTGTGTGAATACCTACACTTGTATGGGCCTGTACCTTGTTCAAATGTTGCAAAGGAGACGCTTAGCCTGACCGATAAGCTGTTTACTTGAGGCAGTGCAATTACTTACATCTGGACACAGAAACTCAAGGAGTCAAGTGGGCAATAACGCTCCAAGATGACAGGACCAAGTCCTTGGCATGTATTGAGTCAGATCGCGCCGCTAATGAAGGTTTCAGAAACAAGCGACAAACGACTAGGTGCCCGCTTCAAGCCGCTTGCCGACACCCTCCTGTTGAGCGCATGTCTTCAGCTCTTCCATTTAGTAGACCAAGTTTGCACATGACGATGGTCATAGCTCCGATCGGTTCATCAAACTACTACAACATGTCGCTCTTACTACCATCAAACTTCTCACTTGCAACCAACGCGTCAGCGTATCATGGAGGTCTTTCCGTTTTCCCAGCTCCAATTGCGCCTGATGTTGTCCGCTGCTCCAGTTTCCTCTCGGAAGAGCGCCCGCTCGACGGAGATAAATGTCGAAGTACTTGGGATCTCTTACCTCGTGGCAGCAACCAGTCCCCATGGTTTACCAATCCCGAGTCGAGTCCCGCAGGGAAATTCCAATCGCAACTTCCAATTAAAAGAGGCGATGGTTAGTTAAGGTCCGTTGTAATTGACTTGAAGACCCAGATACTGATAGAGATCATTCTCGTAGAAAAGTGTAGCATCAAAGTGTCTGCATCGGGAAAACCCACGGAAGAGGTTAACTTTGCGGTCTACATTTCCGGCAATACTATTCGCGATATGGTGGGACGGATTATCGAGGAGTGTGTTGGAGCCAGAGAAGAATCACAACAGACACCATGGGGAGGTGTTGGGACCAGGTCTATTCGGCAGACCCTCGACTGGATAGTGCAGCCGGGCACTGGGTTCCCAGAAAGTCTAGACATACGTAATTTTTCCGGCGCCGCTCTCTCGTAATCTCACACTGACCGAGATAGCAACGAGAACGACCTTCATTACGGCCATGGTGTATTCAAACGAACGGCTCACTGACTACGAACCGGGCGCCCAGAGTAAGGTGATCTCAAGAGTGCTCTTAGATTGGATAGATGCCGCTGCCGGTAGGCTGCCTCATGGCTCGCCATTCTGGGGGGTCCTCGCCAACAGGTTCTTTTATGTCTGGAAGGCGAACGAGGATCAGGAGAGTGGTCAGGGAGGCAAAGGTGAGTTTCCGCATTGGTGGGATGATGTGCAAGTTCCACCAAATTTAGAGCGCGGACGCGCAAATGGAACAAAAGGAGCTGGTGGTGCAGTCAGGAGTACTCTGAGGGACCTCAGAAAGACGCTCTTGTGATCGGGAAGAAGCTGTCGGGCATCTAGTCTACGATGATTGCAACTTTGTCGCTCAAAGTTGTGGAGGCAAGGCTTAAGCTCATAGTTGAATCTACTGAGACATCGCATAGCGCTTGTGGTCCTTTGCGGTTTTCCTCCTGTATCCTGTGCCTTTACCAATGTCAGCAGTCTTCGCATCCTGCGCTAAACGTATTTAAGAACAGCATTTGACTGGGCGAGTTTCATGTTGCTTCATACAGCTTAAAACCTGTTTGGTTTTGAAGTGTCACCAGAAAAGAAACGCGCGGTTGATGCCGAATCGTTTACTTTCGCCACCTGCGGCCGCCGGCGCCTCCTCATTTCAGCTATTTATACCAAAGTCATCCCACACATGTTTGATGCCTAGTATGTCTCACTGGCTTGAGCTGGCAAGGAAATTCGGCTATTGAGATGGTGGCCTAGACATTCTTATTGGACTCCGACTACAATCAGATCACCATTTGCCCATGGTCTTCTCACGGGCCGACGCTCGGGAGTGCAGCTTCCTTGCGCAAAGCAGAGCAAAAGAGACAAGTTGATGGTAGGGCGAGACAGGCTGAAGAAATTGTCCAATGTCAACTGGCTGGAGTAATATTATTTTAAGATAACTTAAAACTGTCTCCGTGACCACACGGTACCACAGCCACTGGTTTCCACTGCAGGTACGCAGACTTCTCAGTTTCGAAGTTGCCTCGACAACCCAGCCACCTCCGAATTGCTGAACTTGCGACGGAGACTGCGCATTGATGGTATCAGTACGTGTTGGACTGTAGCCTCGGCTGTTATACTCGGAGTGTGTCCGACCATTGAGTGTCAATTGCAATGATAGGCAAGCTTTGATCAAGCTGCGCTTTTCAGTGCCTCTTGTACTGCCCGTCGATGGTTTCAGTATGTGTCGGACTGCAATCTCCAGCTGTGATACTCAAAGTGTATAGAACGATGGAGTGTTATTGGGAATGACTGGCAGGCTTGTTCGAGGCCACGTTTGAGCACCCTTCGCCGTTAGCGGTGCCTAATCCTGCTACACGGTGTGAAAGGAAAGCGCACTTGCGCTGTTCCCGTATAAAGCTCTCCATCCATGCTGCTTTACTTGGATTCAGCATTTCTTTTCTCCCTCGTCTCGCACATGATCCATTGTGTTCCTCTAGCCACTCAACTTGGTCCGCTCTCTCTCTACTACAAACCTCCGCCGTCAGTCGGGATCCGTTCCTTCTCCAAAAGAGGATATGCGTGCCACATTCATCGGGTTGGCGGGCTCTCTGGTTCCGCTGGCGCTGACGCAACGTCTTGACAAACCTCCGCTTGAGACCGGTTTGGACTATCTTCAGAAGGGACTTCTGGAGTATTTGGGCCCAGTGAAGAGCTCATACAAAAAGTGGACCCCTGGCTGGATCCCTTCCGACTGCAAGACCATGACGGTGAACGCCAACCTGTCTGTGGCTCACGTGGAGACTTTCAGCGTTCAATACGAAGATGTAGGTACCAGTGTCAACGTCGCGTTCTCCGAGATCAGCAATCAGGTTATTAATGGTGACAGTGTCCCAACGATCCTTGGCTTCTGTGCCGGCACATAGACAGCCCCGATCCTCTCGAAAATATGATCGACCTCTTCGGCCGCGTTCCAGTGCGAGCGCGTCAGTGGGTCCGCCACATAGTCAACCTACCTGATCGTAAACCTTTCCCCCCCAACCTCTCTTTGTATCTGGCTAAGCTAACTCATCTCGCAGCTACCAACTTTACTAGCGCCTACAACTGGGCCGGCAACATTGCAATGTTCGAAAGCATCAACCGCGACCTGACCCTCTTCATCCACGAAACCGGCCACTCCCTCGACCTTCTCGGCGCTTACCCTGACAATCCCCTCTCTACCTCCAGACATTGGCACGCGCAATACGCAAAGGACTCCCACGTGCCGGATCCTTATTCGCAGAGTAACATATATGAAGACCTCGCGCAGAACACCGTCGTGGCGGCTTACGATTTGAACGTTCCCGGTGGAATCGGCGTCGTCGAGCCTAAGTGGCGTGATGTGTTGCATCAGTTTGATACGATCGAGGTAGAGCAGAGGAAGGCGGGGGGATTTGCTGGTGAGAGGGGGAGTGTGCACGAAGCGTTTGAACAATAGTGAGGTGGTGAGGGTTGGTGGAAGTTCGAGGGTCATGGCACGTGGGTCTGAGGGGCCGCCAAATGTGGCGTTATCCGATGCTGTGGGTGTTATTGAGCGGGTTGAGTTTGATACGAGTAAGGACTGTCGGCTAGGCTCCTAAGTTTAGGGGGGTTTACTTCTGTTATTCATGCCAGATCATGCGAGCGGTCTTAATTGTAGATAAAGGTGCAGCATATGTTCATCATTAGTCCTCTAATTTTGCAGCATTGAGAGGTTAAAGACATTTTCTCGTTAGGGCGACCCAGCGACAGAGACACTTAAAGGTGCCGCTGCCTAGGCTAACGAAGACTAGGTTCTTCTCTGCTATTATCAGTCACAACTTTCCAAATGCTGAAGAGAGAATTATTTCTCTGGTTGATTACCAACGTGAATGTTTTGCCCGGCTTATTTCTCGTGAGGCGATCTTTGCTCGGGACCTTTCCTTTCTCGTAGATGTCATGTTCTGCAGATGTGGAACAACAGTAGACCGTTCCGCTTCGAATTTCGAAATTCTGGCTAGTAATGAACGATATTAATCACGGGCCTTGGTCTGAACATGACGAGAGAGGAAAATCGGGGTTGACATTGAATGTTGCAATTAAATCCGCCAGCAGGGAGGCGTTGGGTAACGACGCCAGGTATCTTACAACTCACATTTACTCACACTCACTCTATTGTACATTATTGAGCTCTCGCTGCTACTATCAATCACATCATTGCTAGCACTATCCCGCCTACGCCATTGTTGAAGATGTGGGACTGATGGTAGATGACGTTGACGAGGTTGAAATAGAATTGTTGGTCGTATCGATGAACACACCGCCTGCGATGGCGGGAGGAGAGACTGTGCTGGCGTTTGTGGCAGCGTTTTTGTAGGCTGCCAGGGTATTGTTACCCGGCCTTTGCCCTTGCAGTCAGAGTTGTGCGTGCAGCGTAGGAAGCGCTCGTCTTTGCACGCCGTAGGAGCGACCTCGAGGTTACATGTTCTGCTGAGTGCCGAAACCTCGGCAACGGAAACACCAATTTCCGCGACTGCTCTTCTTGCGACGAGAGGGGCTCTTCCAGCATGGCAATCTCGGCTATCCTGCCATAAGTGTGCTGTGCCTCTCCCTCACTAGCCCCCAGTCAAGCTGTGGCGACAATTTCCGCGACTGCCTTGGCAATTGCACTAGTACGAACTACGCAGAATATCCAATACCTAGCTGCCAGTCGCACTTCGATAGTTATATATTTCATGTGATAAGTCAAATTCCCTTCATTGTGAGTCCTCGATTCGTGCTCATGAAAGGGAGGTTCGCAATTCTTTTTAGCAAGTACACTGAAGGGCAAGTACAAGAGTAACCCGCATATACCATTTGTGTCGGCGATTTTGGCAAGATGATTTTGCTCGTAGAGCTGTATAATCCAACATTGTACCAAATGTGTCTACAACTTTCTATACTCGGATGCTTCGGGAGGTTTTATGAATAGTTGTTGCAACTCTGGGGCGCCCTTGCCATATTCAACCTTACAATCCTAACGACAATTGTTCAAGCAACTTGATGTCTTGGAACACGAAGGAAGAAAAATCAGTAGAAGACCATCTCATCCAATCTAGAGCTATCTTCTCATGGTATCTCGATCACTACATACGTACCCGTTGAGGCGCAGCACACCACGAATCAGCATCGGAATCGGCGCCTTCCCCCTTCCGCCATGGGCAACAAGCGCCTAAGAGTATCTGGGATGCAGCATGCAGTTTGCCCTAAAACCTAACAGCGATCTCACCAAATGCACGTACTAGTCGTGCATTGGATAAGTCAATCACAAGGTCCGTTTCCGAGCACATATAAGCCATAATTCCATCCTCTGTTGTCGGCGTTTCTAGATCAGTACCATCTTCTCGACTCCGCGGAGAAACGATCTCTGCCGAGTATCTCCATTTCTTCTGGTTCTTGGGCCATCACCGCAACAGATTCGGACTGGTAACAGGCGTCCAGTGGTTTGAAACGGTATAGCGCACCATTAGTCTGAACTTTTTCTAGTCTCAAGGTCCGCGAGGCATTGTGAGGTTACACTTCAAAGGCCCAGGACAGACTACGGACTCTATAGCTTCAGTCTGGACTAGTCTGAGGCTTCAGACTGAAATTCAAACCAACGGGCGCCTTGGTCTCGGCGATGCTCAGGGTTTCGCGACCGAGATGACCATTGGTTCAGACATCTAGCCTGGAGGCCTGGCCTGGTGCAGATGCCGGACTCGACCATTTTTGAGCTGACACCAAAACAATTAGTGGTTTTTGACGTGGAGCTTAGCTCCTCCTTTCTTCACCATATCATGGGCTGGAAATGTTGTCCGACACTATCGAGGTCTGTAGGAAGTGCTGCTGTTTCACCACTTCTACGAAACTACCGTCAGGACCGACATGTGGAGATTCAACCTCTCATATTTGTTAGTGCAGCCTTACCTCTTATTGAACGTCATCTACCAAGGTCCACAGCGTCATGAATTTGTAGTATACTGTCTTCTAATTAATATCGTTCCGTTCTGCTGGACCTAAATGGCTATAAAAAATGGACTCCCCATCCAACACGTACTTTCAAGAGTAACAGCGCGACAATCCTGCTCAAAGATTTTCTTCTGCAAAACGAAATTCCCCACAGTCCTCTTGGTGTCATGCATGGCCCTGATTGAATTTACGACCGGTGCTCCAAGCACAAACCCTACTCGTATGTCCACCACTCAGTTTAAGGCCTCGATCAGCTCGTCCGAAACCGCCACTAGCATACCGAAGACAACAACAATACCAACGACCGTCTTCACCAAAATATCATCCACCTCGACCAAAACCTCATCGGCCAGCTCGAAAGCAATCACCTACGATATCGACGTAAGCTATATGTCCCATTCATCAGATTTCCTAGAGTGCTCTCTTCAATACTCCGCCCAGTTTGACGACAGAATCATCAAGCCTGCCCTGACTCTCCTCAACCCCCTCGGCATTGAAGTCAACATTTTCTTAAACCCCTGGGCCGTAGACAATCAACCTCCCACGGTCGGCGTGCCAGCACACTCCCAGCTGAACCCCATCGTGACAGCTTTCGAACAACAAGCGACCAACGGTACACCCTCTCTTACGATCCTCTATCCGGACTCAAACCTCAAGTCCTTCGACCTCCACTCCTTCTACTTCGGCTATTTGGCAAACACTAGCGCTACGGCCGTCGATGTGGCGCTGCAGTGTACGATCGCTGTCGCGGGATTCAGAGAAGGGCAGGAGGTGACGGTGGCGGGTTATACCTTCACGCTGCCGACGGTCGCGGTGGATGTCCCTATGATTCAGAGGTGCTGCCGGGGAGTTTTCTGGAATCGCAGAATGTGACTATCATACAGGATGATCCCACTTCCAAGGTGCTATGCTGTATGCGCCTGCCCAATGTTGACGCGCAATCTCGGTTGGCGCCTCCGAGCACCAGAAATGGGTTTACCTTCAGGTCTCTTCCACCTCCGTGCCACCTCCGTTCCACATCATGTGGTATAGGGGTAGTGCCCATCGTGGAAATCAACAAACACCTTACATCACCGTGATAATCAAATAAAGATTTAAACGGGCGCAGATGTTTTGACAGAACATATTTTTCGCCACAGTGGGGACTGTGGGCTGATGGGTCGCAAATCGGATCTCAGAGTGGACACGTGTTAGTAGCAATCTCTAAGTATACGCGTTCTACAGACAGCAAGAGACTCTTCATCAGAGGGTAACCAGTCGTCGCCAATTGAACGGACGCAGACCTTTCGCTAAGAAAACCCAGCTTTCACCTTGGTTGCGCCTTCTTGGCTAGAGTGACATCGCAAATCGCCTATATCAAGATCATCCTTATACGAATTGCGACGTTCATTACATCGTGCAACGCTATCTCTACCCACATACATTGAAATACTTCCCCAGCTCTTCCCCAGCTCTTTGAAGGTTCAGTACATCTTGCGGCACTGCGATGTATTCTCTTCCTCTAGGATTCTATGGGCTGACCTTGGTAGCTTCCAGTGCGACACCGTATCTCAATTTCTCTCCCAATCAGAATGGCTCCTTCAGTCTCCGGAATCTCACAACGTTGGAGTCTAGTCCTGAAATCGATCCGCAATTTACCGGCTTAGTGGAGGACACAGGCGAAGACCTCTTCCGACAAATCCACCTATATGAACGGCCTCAAGACACTGGCTAGACTTTCGCAATACCCCTTCGAGGACCATACTCACCAAAGCAGTTGGTCTTGGCCTGGTTGCACAGATGTTACTATCCTATCCCAGGCTACCAGACCTGGCGGAAAGGTGGAGGTTCGCTTCGCAATATGGGGTCTGTATAATGGGGTCAAGCATATGGCGGAACGTAGTTTTACATCTGTCAAGATTCATCTCGCTTGGCACTCAGAAGTGGTTGGATATATCTATATCAGTGGAACAAGGTCTCATCTGCCGGGGATCGTGGGAAGCATCTCAACTGCAAGCCGGATCAGACGCTACAACACGCTGGGGCCATCGTCCTTGTAAACACCACGGTCTTCTGATAACAGCAATCTTTCGCTCGTCAACCCAATCGCTATCAACACCTCCAGCCGAGTAACGGATCCATCCTTCGATATTTTTATTAATCTTGATGGACCCCGCATCACTAAGTACGGCGTCTTCATAACCTTTTACGCCGGCCTAGTAGCTGTAGCTGGGTATCCTCGAGCAGAGGCTATCCCGCAAGTAGTCTCGCTACTCGACTTTCAGTCTGGCACCCTTCTCGAGGTCAAGCGGTATAGTTTTCCTGAAAGAACCGAACATCCCTTGGAACTCCAGGCCGTGATCTACGTGTTGTCGAGGATCCCGAGGTATATGTACAAACAAAGCTCTTTTCGAGAGTGCACCTTCGTGGTAGAGGCGGATGGTTCACCAGTCGGACTGGGAACTTTACGGAAAGGGACAGGTTCAGCATTTGTTGCGATTGCTAGATAGACATTAGAGGTTTGGTTCCGGGATTCCCACCAACGAGGCAGTCAATGGCATTTTTATAGACTTGCCTGGCGGTCACCCCGATGTCGAGGTCCTGGAAGTGTATTACCTCGCATGGTTCAATACTTCATTTTACGGAAAACGCTAAGAAAACACAGCGTGAGGGCTTTCATAACCTTTCTTCGCGACGATTCAAACGTAATCTTTTCGAAAGCGTCAGAGAAGCCGTCAGTCCCACGTCGGAAAAAAGAGCAGTTTACTACTTGATAGCGACAATGTCTGCGTTTGCGGGCATTGCGGAAAGAGCGTTTGAAGACTCTGCTATGAGGCGCTCTCGCAAAGAGCGATAAGCTTAAGTGCATTAGGAGAACATTGACGTGGTAGTCAGCGAGAACGCCACATTGATTACATGACTTCTCTTGGGAAAATGGAGCGTCCATCCATTCTTATCATTGACTCATTCAGCAGTGGTTAAAGACGGTTTCCTGCCCCACAACATTCAATCCACATCAATGACGCATGCCATTCCCATTCCCATTCCATTCAGCATGGCACTGGTGCATATTCGTCTGAAGTGGCGTTTGGGAAAGTGTTGGGATCCAAGAGAATGTTGTCTTGCATTGGGGCACTGCTACAGTGGTTAGCAGTTGTCAAACATGAATAGATTCGAAATTCTGTACACTGCCCGATCCGTGATCTTTGCTGTCAGTGTTCTTCGTATACCGCCTGAAAGTCTGGCTGGTTTGCTACGAATGCGTTCTGATAATCGGCAGTCCTTCGAGGTTGACTAAACAGAGATCAGGAGGAAGACAAAAATGCCATAATTGTCTCTGATGACTTACAGATACTTGACACCGGCGGCACCACAAGGTCTGCCATTGTCTCGGTGATTGCAGTAAGAACACTTCGACGAAGAGAATGGGTTGACAATACATTCTAGGCCATCCAAGGTGCAAGGCTGGCACGGGCTGCTTGATAGTCCTCCGCCTTCGAAGGTCTTGAGTGCTAGACGTGAGTGTTTATTGGCTGTATCGAAGGTCACACCAGTAAGATACCGAGGTCTATCAATAATTCCTGATTCTGGCATATAAGGAATCTCTGTCAAGCCATGGATTCTGGCCTTGTGTACTTGCAGTATGTCTCGACGTGCGAATGTTCCGGGACAGATGTCGCAGAAGAAAGTTTTGTGATCCGTAGACGTGTCCGGGCCTTGCGGAACATAAGACTGAATCAAAAATGGCTTCTGGGAATCAGGGTCTGTTGTATTTGGGACCGGAATCAAGCTTGCATTGTGAGAATTCGCATAATCGACTACCGTACTGGTGAACTGCATGGCATGGAGGTTGGCTTTGGACTCCACAAACTGGCTTCGCTCTTCCGAAGAAGCACCTCTGGGCTTGGTAATTGGCAAGGCATCGATGATGTGGACTGACGCCATGCTGACATTCTTGGGCTTGATGGTCTTGCGTTGTGTTGAGGTTGAATGATTGACTCGTTTCTTGCCACGGCAAGTCTTGTTGTGTCGAGACAAGGAAGAAGCAACTGTAAACTTGTAACCACATTTATCGCAGACAATGCTTCCCGTAGTCCCGCGCGACCTCTTCTTGTAGCCGTCCTTAGTTGAGTATGAAACGAAGCTGATGTTTGTACCGGCTGCAGATGAGGCAGCAGGATCCATGGATGCGGAAGATGAAGGAACTCCATTTTCCAGAGATGACGTGGGCGAAGGGGCTGGAGCAATTCTTCTCAGCGGAGGGACTTCAGATCCAGGATATGGATAGAAGACCTGATTCGGCGGTGCTCGGTTGGAAAATGCCACCGTTTGGTATCCATGAGAATGGTCGTGAGATGGCTCGGGCTCGGCGCGGTCTTTTAGAGCCGGCACGTGATGCAGATTGTACGCGTTGATGGTGTCGAAAGTCGAGTACGGATCGGGATACGCGTTGGGCACGGGTGGATACTCGAAACCGCTTCCTTCTGCTCCGGAGTTCTGCGCGACGTACGCCATTTCCTTGATAGCTCACAGTGTGAGAATCACTTAGCTACTGGACGTTGTTCCGGGCGATTTGTGGCACGCCGATGTTGATGTTGATTGACTAAGAAAGATGCCGCGCAGTAGTGGAAGATATATGTCCTGCCAAGCCACTAGCCTTCAACACATCAACAGGCGACGCGAAGACGTGTTGACCGCTGAAAATGCGATACAGTACGAACTTATCCATGGTATGATTTCAGTGTGGTCTGTCAATGTGTCTTCCTATATCACCGTCTTCAACTTTGATGGAGGACAAATCTGCTGAAGTTGCGGCCATTGAAAATCTCATGTCTTGCTGAACATCTGCAGCAGCTACTCGTTACATCGGTTCGCTTTTTTGCAGATACTAGGGTACAGAAAGTACGGAACCCAGCGTTGTACAAAAGACACATCTTTGTGAGTCGAGCCTCTTGGGCATAACCAAAACCAGCATTGAGTGCTGTGACTTTAGCGTTCCTAGTTCGTAGACCCTGGGGTAACCGAGCACGCTTGAGCAAGATACTTCACTCATGACTTTTAAACACTTTAACTCCGCCCATCACCCAATCACGAATCATCCCAGTAGAACGCAAGACAGCGCAATAAGAGTAGCAATGAATAATCTCTCTCAGATGGCAGATACGGTAGTATGGAGTCTACTGGTTCCTGTATGGCGTCCTGTCTCGTCATCAAATCTTGGCTGGCTGCTGTATTTGTCGAAGTAGAAGGAGCAGATGACAATTTGCGTTTCTTCATACTACAAACAAGTAGTAAAGCAAAAGCAGGGCGAGCAATTCTTGAGGTCAGCTGCAGGAGCTATTGGTAAATTCCACCATCCCTGAGAGTCTCGCGTGTCCGAGCGGAGCTGAAGAAAATATTCACGAGCGCTGTCATGAACAAAAGAGTGAAAATACCCGGCTGGCTATGATGTTTGTGTTGTGATCTAGCATTTTGGCATGGTAGGAAGAGGAATTCTTGCAAATGTGGCAGACAGACCTGAGTCAGTTGAGGCTATAGTTACCTATCCTCCAAGCGTCGCGGAGCTCTACATTATATGGAACAGAGAAAAAGCCCTAGTAGCGCCGCCGCTAGCATAGGCTATCAGTATTGCAACCTTGCCGGCTTTCCTGCGTCTACATGTGGAGATTCCTGTATTGACCAAACATACCCTTGCAGGGAGGTGGGCGCTGGTGCTTCAAGATTGGGTTAAACTTACTGATTCAGGAAATGCGGTGTCTCACAAGTACACTGGGTAGGTGGCTTGAATTGCGGCGGCATTTTGGAAACGTCTCGGTGAACGGCTGCTTGTACAGTATGGATGTCGAAATTGGCTGCCTAGCACTATCGTCGGGATCTCTTCAGTCCTCATTCGAGTCTATCAGGCAATGAGATACTATTATAAATCCGGTGATGGTCAGTAGGATCATGAAGTTTGGAGGTGATGAGAAGATTGGCGCATGAAATGTTATTGATGCCTTGGGTTGGTAGACCCGGCCCTTTGTCCATAGCGTAGAGTGAATAGTCTTTTGACCCGTTGCGAAGCGAAAGATTTTCCCAACCGCTTGTATCATGAGACGAATAGAGGAACCTTCTCGCCACTTGCCATTTCATGATGCTCGAGTAAAGTACCTCTGTAGATCACTAATGCAGAAGCCTTGGCGTACGTCACAATCGCCCTTGACCCTCGTCCTCTCCAACTTTGCAACATGTTCCTGTAATAAACTGAACATATCGTGTCTGCTACTCTGCCACCCTCAAAACATTCAATAGTGAATACAAAACAACATAAAAACCTCGACCGAAATTGGCTACTCATGACATTCCAAGCGTTGCATTTGATTGCTCGTCGCATCAAACAACCCCCCAACTTTCAAGTACACTTCTCTAGCATGGCAGGTATAGTGCAGCCTAGATTTTCAGAAGGCGAGGATGGGAACCGGCTGATGGCAGAGACCGCTGCCCTTCTTGAATCTAAGTGGGCGCTGGACGAGACTCAGCAGGGTCTTGAAAAGACCTTCAACTTCCCCACTTATGCCAAAGCCTTGGTCAGTTGTTCCCTTCATCGTCGTGCTTTTTAGCTCAAACTCGTGCAGGACTTCATACTTCTCATCGGGGTAGGTACCAAACTGTACAATCACCACCCTGACCTTAGGAATGTAAGACTTATCTCAGCTCAATTTACTAGAAATTCAACAGACTTACTACCTCCCCTCAGAGCTACAAATCCGTGTTCTATCACTGGACGACACATAAGCCCCGAGGTCTCTCCTCAAAAGACATTCACATGGCACAGTTGTGTGATGATAAGGCAAATCTCCTAGGACATTCGACTGGGAGCGAGACCTTACAGAAGAGTCCGACTTCGGTTGCGTAAATTTGAGTCGCTACTCTCGAATTGTCTTGGTGATTTTGCGAATACAGTCTGGATGTTATCTAACACAACCCATGGAGACAAATTTAATATCTCAACATCTGAATGCCCTGCCACGATACTGTGTTCGAAGAATAACCCTTCCACTCACGAGATGTCAAATCATCATCCAGAGAAAGCTTCAGGTAACATGTGCAAACAGTCTATGAAAGAGGTCAGTCGCATTCGGATACTGTCTTGCTTTGATGTGTAAGTGTGAACAATCATACTCAAACGTCGGACTGCTTTTCGCCATTCTTGGTTTTTTGAACCCACTTCATCATGTAGCTACGCGTTCCACAGGCTTGCACCACCTGGGTCGGCACAAGATTTCCGACAAGATTGGACCCGGATACGCTGTGCGTTAGGCATTTCCAAAGTCTGGCAGGTGATCAGAAAGCCCCTTCTCGCCCAGCTGCCGCGAACTGAGCAGTAACCCTGAATGGCAACTGCAGTTAGTGGGTTAAAAAAAACCACCAGCTATAGAGACTTGCAGGAAATAGGGTGGAATGGTTAGTTTTGACTGGAATCGAAGTGTTGATGTGGGAAAGGGGCGAGGATGGTCTCTATGGTCGGAAAACTGCTATTCAAAGTCTAGAACCTGCCCCTGAGTATCGCATTGGTTGCACCAATCTCGTAATATTCCTTGGTTCCGCTCTTAACTTGACTAGAGAGTTGCGAGCTGAGGAATGCTTTGGCTTCCGACAGTGCGAAGAAACAAGAGCAAGACCAAGACCAAGGAAACGGAAGATACACATATCGGCAGCACTGCGAGCGAGGCAAAAAGGGTTCAGATCACTGTCGCAATCCATCTCTCAAGACGCCACGGAATAGACCGTTGGGGATTTGCTGATACGAGATACGCCTGGTAAGCGTAGGTTGTGTAAGGCTAATAGCAAAGGACGGAAAAGAACATGTCGATCCTTGTGCTATGCAGAAGATTCCTCAAGCGGTGCGAAGCCAATCGCTTAACAAGCAGGCAGTGCGAGATAACCTGTACTATACATGGCAACCTACTATTGGATGTTTGGTGTTTGTCGGGCGCTAAACACGCACACAAGAACGGAAATACGGGAGCACGGAAGAACGGAAGCGTCGTAAAAGCGATGAAAAGGGCGGCTTGAGATGGGTTTCCTCAAAGGAAAGAAGAGGTGGCGTGGGCCACCCTCTTGGAACGCACTGCCTGGGAGAGAGGGTCAAGGATACTGTAAACGCCGATAAAGCAAGGAACTTTGGCCTCAAGATCAGGACTAATGGGAGGGGACACCGCAAAGTGAAACAGAATTAGCGCCCTTTGCCAAAGTGTTAACCATAAGTTTTGGGCGCGTGAGCAGTAAAGGAACCGATTCCGACCGAAATCTGGACATTTCTCATCTAATCACAACTCACTTCATTGGCTTCCAGCTTTCCAGTCGTCACTTGCTGCGGCGAAGCGTTTTAGAAGGAGCTACCAAATAAAATGAAGAAGAGCCTTCGCCTCAAATGAGGAGTCGGAGACCTTACTCCGATTGGACTTTCCTTTTTCCCCCCACCGAGTAACAGCTCATCCTATTGGCCCTCAAGTTTCTAGGCGTCAACTGAAATGGCAGAAAGTTATAGGATGGGCGACAACACAGTGTGAAACAGATCTGCGCCTTCTGCCAGTCTACCTCTTTTAGTATCTATATCCATTACACCTTCACTGCCATTTCCTAGTTTCTGAACCCAAGAGCATCCATAATCCAACTGCTCCAAAGACCTCATGAACATTACTAGTTTCTCTAAACTTGGACTCTACATCCGTCAACGATACACTACCCTACGCTGCAAGTATGGATCTCTGGCCCACTTCACCCAAACGATATTGCTGACTCTCTTCCGCGGTCTTTCCAATCAGCAAACCATCACTCAAGATGTCTTCCTGTATCCTTAAATCTTACGAGAGCAGCAAATACGATCTCTCTCTTGCTTTACGCACAATTCATCGTGATGACTGGCGACCTAAAGCTCGACATTAGCTCTCCAGTCAGCCGCCAATATGTCGTGGACAAGTTCAACAACGGATTCTTTCAGAAGATCTTAATGCACTACGAGAGCGAGATGGGCGAATCACTCTCTGAGAACTCGCAGTGTATATTGGTGCATACGCGATGGCATGTGGGGTCAAAATTAGGGAACATGACATGGAGGTGCTTCGCTCCGCTCTCAAGCGACTTGAGATGCGGCTGGGGCCAAAGAGGAGATGGAGAAAACTTTGGACCATTACAAGAGCAATGGAAGCGCATGGGACTTTGTTGGCCGTGATTTGAGTAGTACTTAGATACTTCCCCATCTCTTCCCAAATGAAAGTTGCTGATCTTTTTACAATCCAGGAGTCCGCCCCGAACCTGGTCGCATTTTCCCTGAGAAGGAGATGAAGAGAGAGGATGAGAACTTGCAGAACTTCTTAACGCAGCACAATGCATATATGGAGGCCAAGCAGGAGAATGCAGCAAGGGAGAATGGGTCACAGGATGAAGGAGAGATAGACAACGAGATCCAGAATATCCAGCTTGAATCCTGAGGTAGTTCGAAACATGCAATGCGTGCCGATTGTCTTCAATTCTGACATCATTGTCAACTCCAACTCCAGCTGTGATTTTGACTCACCTACAACAGCTCTTAAACCGTCCTTGTTCCTCTATCTATTGTAACCTTTCTGACGAATACGCTACAGCTTCCCGATTACGAATCTTTCCACTTAGATCATCTGCAAGCTCTACTTGGTACGATCTCGACAACTAGTCCCCGGAACCTTATCAGTCATCCCAAGGCGATATCAGGTATTCGTCGCTCGGTGAGCTGAACCAACGACCAAAAAGATCCTTGAAGTCGTGCTCGAAGACGATCTTAATCTTGTGAGAGTCACCAATATTGTGGTTGTAGCCTAGATGAGTGACGGCTCGAGAGGTGTGGAGGCGATGTGGACATTTCCGTCTTCCGCCAATCGCATCGTCCTTCTCGGTCTTTCCTTCCGGGCCTCTCAATAACCCCGATTCGCCAGAATAATCTGTGCGTCCCCTGCATCTCTTCCGTCGACCACTGTCGCTAAACTCCTTTTGAGTATCCGGAGCCTGTCAAATTTGTACTCTAACATTGTTGGGAGGATCTCCGCTTATCTGAGACTTCGCACATCCGTTGCAAGCTTCAAATTGAAATGGTGGACGTGCCTAAATTCCTCTGTTGCAGCCCAGATGCATGTAGTCAGCCTCAACTTTAGTGAGGGAGTACAGGGTCGCAATGGCATTTTTATCGACGCCCACTATAGAAATGCCGCACTCGTTCTGCTGATATCATTTCCTTGACTGAAGAACTGGGCTCTAGAGTTATACATTTTTTCCCTATGAAGTGCTTTCGAGGAGCGTCTACTGCCTTGCGCTACAGGTATAAGTTATTCCTTGACGGAAAAAAAGACAGGAGAAGGGGCGGAGGTTCAGTTTGTCGAGGAGCTCCGGGCACGAGAGAGAACACAGGAGTGTCTTCGGAGACAAAGGAAAAACTCGCAATACATTTACTACGAAGTATGATCTGGAAGACTCACACGAATTAACGATGACACTGTAGCGCGTGGATTGTACTTTGACAAACGGGTCGAAAGTATTGTACGCCGTGAAAAATCGCGTTTTTATTGGCTAGTATTCTGAGGTCTGATGTTGAATAGACTAGAATAAATAATTCCCCCCACAGGCTCCTCTGGGTGATCTCCTGGCCCCAACTGCTACTACTGAGCAATCGCAGACTCCAAGCAGTCCGGTGCGCCGCCAATTAAAGCCTAATCGCCTCACGTCAGCAACACTACACGGAAGCGTAGAGGGGTTTTGGATCAGAATGTAGCGCTACTCACGTCACAGTCTCGGTCACAGTTGGGATGCTAGCAGTGCATATTGAGACAGTAATGACGCTTACTGTCGGAATGGTGATGGTGGCCGTCACAGGGGGAAGAGTGGGGGGCGTAATGGTGACAGGGGCAGCGGTGGGCTCAGTCAAAGTCACGGTCACTGTGGAACTACGGAGAGTTAGCCTTGTTCCTTGATTGCAAGAAGCAAAGATTGAGAGACGTTCAGCGATTCGAGTATGTCTCGAGGCTGAGGGGAGAAAAGGTAATGAAGACTTGAAATGTACTCACGGAAGTGTGACCGCAGCATTGGCTGTGGTGACGCTGAAGGCAGCCAGGATGGAGAGAAGAGTGAACTTCATGTTGAAGAGAGGTCGTTTGATCGAAAAGTGTTCGATGATACTTTTTGGAGATTATATGTAAGTGAAAGTTGTCTGTGTTGCTGTGTAAAGTGAGCGGGTATGATGCTTTTATGTCAGTCTGCGGTTTCCTCATCATTACCTATACATAGAATCTAGACCTGAGTGGTTGAGGGAAAATGAAAAACTGGCGAGCTTCGGACATTACTGTCTTAGACCGGATGTAGTGGATGGTCTCACATCTCAGAGTTCCGGATTCATTTCTGCATGCGGATGCCTGCCGAACAGATCTGGAAGCACCAATCCTACAACTTACCGCTCTTACACATCAGGGATACAAGGGCCTAGACACACATAATGTGGATTCAAGGGTGTGGGAACAGCCCAAAAGAGGACCTATTAAGCTGACAGAGGCGATCACGCTCGGAGATTATGTTAGAAATGTGGGGACGGCATGTGCCTTTCCTGTGGGGAAGTCCCTGAAAAATCGTGCGAGACATCGATTTCGGAGATGCTCGGTGAGTAAGCCGGGTACAGTAAGCAGCCTAAAATGCTGTCCCGAAGTGGGGAGCAACCTAAAAGTCCGTTCTCGAACCTGCGACTTAGAACACGTGGGCCGGGAAAGCTCGGACTCTATAAGGAGGAGTACTCATTAGAGTAGCTGGAGGAATAGACTCATCTAACATGAGGAAAGACTAAACGGTACTCTAAGGTTTCTTGGACACCACTATTACTGATCAATACTAGAAAGAGAAGCAGAGGTTAAGTGTGACAGCTCACCGCTTGGAGATAATGCAACCTCAACAAAGCTGTTCAATCCGTCCGTGTGTCGACTTAGATCTTTGACTAGGTCAAAAGGATCCTTTTTGCGGACCGGGAATGATCAGAGAGCTACAATAAAAGTCTTCATTTGGATGTCAAACCACATATCGGAGAGACTGCCATACCAAGTTGAAGCGCGCATAAGCAGTGAAGCGGCCAAAAGATACCACAATCCAGCATTGTGAAGCCTTAAATGATGATTGCTATGCTTGTGCAGGCAGCGCTTACCCTGGGGTGGATATGCACTGCCAGAGACCGGGCTGCGACCGCCAGTTGCAACCAAAGTAGCCATCCAGGATGAATCTAATTGATCTCAGGTGGCTTTGAATAAACTTGCAGCAGCAGACCTAGAAGATTGTCTTCCCACACTGTCCTTCTGATCACTGAAGGATCGCCGAAAGGGTGTGTGCACATATTTTATTTCTACTCGGGGGGGCGCTTAAATCATCCAGTAGGATGCTGCACTTTCGGACCCGGGCCAGGCTCGTGCAAGTACAGTCTTGGTGAATTAAGGACAGGTAAAAACTGGCGGGCGTCGGTCAACAGGCGGTCTAATCGCGGAAGCTGAAATTCCATGGTGTCGCAGAACACTACTCTGGGTGCAGCTCACGGCTCCTCATGCCATCAAATCACCGTAGCACGGCCTAGACCTGCACGAAAGTCATTGAGGCCGACTCTGAGATGAACTCAGCAGAAGTTTACTTAGTCATATTTCAAGCGGGTGGGTGTGCAGTTATACAAGAAGTGGCGATACTGCAGTCAATGACGAGGCAAGGATTGATGCAACCACGATAACCAACACCTGAACGAAGGCGTGTTACATTTACTGACGTAATGACTAGGAATGCATGAACTTCACTCAGTTTTCGATTCAGCTCGCCTTTGCCAGAATCCTCGGCCGAATCGAAAAGTAGCTTCTACCGGGAAGCACCGATGGGAGAGCACTGACGGATATTAAATTCCTGCGTTGACCAACAGCTGTCAGCCGAATGAGAATGGCCGAGAAATTAGGAGATTTGCCATGATCTTTACCCCCTGCGTCAGCAGAAAAAAAGAGACCAACGGGCTTCTCAATGATTTTGAGGAATGTCAGAAGCACTTGCTTACTTTGCTTAGCAGAGGTCCCACAGTCACTAACAGTGATACTTCTTTCGCCATCCAAGAAGTTCATGTGCGCAGACTCAGGGAGAATCTCGGAGCTGGCTAAGACATTCGCTCAGCAGATACCATCGCGCCAGATTTTTTGAATAACACGCGCTCTGAACTACCCGGCTACCAAAAAGACCACAGTAAACGACGTCACTGCTACCGCTATCTGAAGTGATGTTGCGAGTACCTACAGCAGCCAGCGGTTTCGAAATCGAATATTCAATTACCTATAATTTAGAATTATATACTTAACGACGTTACTTATATATAATATTTAGATAAAAATATAATTAAAGAAGTAAGTATCGATTTTATATAAAGATTATTATTATCTTAATATTATTAATAGATATTTAAATATATATATTAATATTATTATTAAGAATAATTTATACTAGTATAAAAGACTTATTATCTTATTTAAAACTTAGCTCTATAAAAATAAATCTAGATTATAATAGATAGAATATTATTAAATAGATTTTATATTTAATTAAAGCGAAAAGCGTATTATAGTTATTAAAATAAAATAAAATAACTTAATAACTTATTAATTTATTAAATATCTTTATATATATAATAAAGATATATTATTAATATATTTATTTACTTACTTACTATATTTATATTTTTAAAAAAATATATAAATTATATTAATATATATAAAAGAATAAGATAGAATTAAATTAGAAAATCTTAAATTTATATATATAGTTAATTATAAATTCGAGGTTATTACGCCTTTTAGCTAGATCGACTAAGTTATCGCGAATAAATAAATTAGCGTTCGTAACTATTAAAATCTCTTACTCTACTTTTAACCCTTTAATAACTTTACTATTTTCTATTAAAATTTTAAGATTATTTTTTTAAGTTATAGAGCGAATATTGCGCTTTTTAAAAACGTAAAAGTTATAAAATTTAATCTTATAATTATTAAAGGGTAAGGATCTCAAATATCGCTTATCAAAGTTCGATAGCCCTAATTAAAAAACATATGCATATTATTTAATTTTAGAATAACATTTTTATTTTCTATTTAAATTTCGAGATTTTTCTTTTAAATTATAGAACGTGATATAAACTTTTAGATAAGAAAAAAATCTTAAAATTTAATCTTATAGTTCTTTAAAGATAAGGAATTTAAATATCGCTTACTAAAGATCGCTTACTAAAGATCGCTTATTAAATTTACTCGACCTCTCGAATAGCTCTAATTAAAAAAAACGATTATGAATTTAATTTATAGATCTTTACTCGTATATTATCTTATAATAAGAATAATAAGTTTAAATAAATATACTTCTTATATTTTAATATAAGAAAACTCTTATATATATAATATTAATATATAAAATAAAATAAAATAGAACTAAGTTAAAGAATCTTAGTTTTATATATATAATTAATTATAATTTCGAGTTCGCTTAATAGTCGAAAAGATATAATATTTAATATGAAATTTAGATAATTTTCGAGATATTATTTTAAAAGATATAGAATATTTCTAATCTTACTCGATATTTTATATATAAATTATCGTATTTTAAAATTATCTCGTATAGAATAGATTAGCCTCGTTATAGAGCTTTAAGAATTATAAGATTCTATAAATAGATTATAAAGATATAAATTTTTAAAGAAAAGAAGTAAAAGTTAAAAAATTCTAAGTTTAAAATTTTTTATATCTTTTCGACTAGTAAGTTCGCTACGCTTTTTAATTAAATACGAGTTAAGATTTATAAGTTAAATTTATAATTAATATTTCTAATTAAAACTATCGAGTAAGCTTAATAAGTAAACTTTAATAAGCGATAATTAAATTCTTTATCTTTAAATAATTATAAGACTAATTTTTAAAGCTATTAAAATATTAAATTATATAACTTATACTCTATAATTTAAAAAAAAAAAATTAAAAGTTTTTAATAGAAAGTAGAAAAGTTATTTTAAATTTAAATAATATATATTAATTTTTTTATTTAAAGCTTTCGAGTAAATTTAATAAGTCAACTTTAATAAGCGATAATTAAGATCTCTATTATTAAATAATTATAAGATTAATTTTTATAGCTATTAAATTATTAAGTTATATAATTTATACTCTATAATTTAAAAAAAAAATGAAATTTTGATAGAAAATAGTAAAGTTATTTTAAATTTAAATAATATATATTAATTTTTTATTTAGAGCTTTCGAGTAAATTTAATAAGTAAACTTTAATAAGTAATATTTATATTCTATATCTCTAAAGAATTATAATATTAAAAATTAAATTTAAGTTCTTATTAAAATACGTAAGCTACGAGCTATAATTTAAAAGAAAATTAATTTTTTTTAATAGAAAATTATAAAGTTATTAAATAATTAAAAGTAGCGAAAGAATATATTAATAATTACGAACGCTAATTTATTTACTCGCGATATCTAATTAAAAAGCGTAAATCTATTAAATTTAGAATTAATTAATTATATAAATTAAAGATTTTCTAACTTAGCTCTATCTTATTCTTTTATATATATTAATTATAAGTAAATAAATTAACGTTCGTAACTATTAAAGTATTAGAAAAGAAGCTTATAAATTTTAAGTAAGAGAATCTTAGATTATTTAGTCTACGTACGCTTAATATATACTTAGCGAAGTTTTAGCGAAGAAGCTTAAGTAAGTAACCTTCTTTAAGTTTTCTTTACTTTCTTAACAATTAATTTTACTATTAAATCTATATATAAATATTTATATCTTTCTAATTTTATATTACTATATAACTTTAAAATTCTTCGAGTCTAATAATTTTAATTTTTTAATTCTTTTTAGAGATAACGATTTTAAATTAATATAATAACTACGATTAGAGCGTAGTCGTTAAAATAAATCGTTATCGATTAATATAATATTAAATTAAACTTAATATATATAACGAGTAAAGGTCTATGAATTAAATTTATAATTTTTTTTTAAATTAAGACTATCGAGTAAATAGATAAGCGATCTTTAGTAAGCGAACTTTAATAAGCGATATTTGAATTTTCTATACTTTAATAACTATAAGACTAAATTTAAGATTTCTTTTTTTATCTAAAAGCTTATATTTCGTTCTATAATTTAAAATTAAAATTCTAAAATTTTAATAGAAAATAAAAAAGTTATTCTAAAATTAAATAATATATATCTATTTTTTAATTAGAGCTGTTCGACTACTTTAATAAGCGATATTTTTTTAATAATTATAAACGCTAATTTATTTATTCGCGATAACTTAGTCGATTTAATTAAAAAGCGTAGTAACTTTAAATTTATAATTAACTATATATATAAATTTAAGATTTTTAAACTTAGCTCTATCTTATTCTTTTATTAATATAAAGAGTAATATTAAAAGTTCTATATATACGCTAAATCTCTTAGTATACTTAGCAAATATTCTAAATATTTTAAATATTCTTAATATTACTACTTTTTACTTAATAGCGACGTTAATATTATATATATAAGATATATATATATAAAGTAGATATATATAAAGTATATACGCGTTATAGTAACGTTATAGTTATATATAAAGAGTATATTTATTAAATTACGACGTTAATACTAAACGTACTAGTTTATAAGAAAAGAGAGAGAATCTTAAGACTTTATATTATATATAAAGTTTTTAATATAGCTATAAGAAGTAATTCTCTCTATATTCTCTATATAAAGATATTTATAAATAAAGCTTAAACTATTAATTATAATAATAATATTAGATTTTAGATACTTGCTTTAACCGAAGCTAGCATTATAACTAAAATTATTACTACTATTATCGAGATCTTTTACTTTACTATTAGTCGTCTATAGAAATAAGTTTATAATAGAGAATTTAATCTTAATAAATCTTAGAAATTATTATTATTATATATAAGTAATATATTAAAATCTAGATAATTTTTAATTATTATTTTTAAGATTAAAAATACTATTATAATCGCTATATAAAGAAATCGCTACGATTATAAAAAAATCTTATTTATATTAACTATTAAATAAGAACTCTTATTAATAATAATTCTACGTATATTTAAATAAAATAATTTCCGACTTTATAAGATTATTAAAAAACCTTCTTTTACGAAAGCTATAATAAAAGCTTAATATTAATTCGCTTTATAATATTAAGATTAAATTATAAAATATTAAAAGAAGATAATTTAAAGTAATAAAATTAGTATAATCTTAAATTCTCGATAGGGAAAAATACGTATATAGCGGTAACCCAATAAAATCTTTATTAAATCTACTATACGACGTTATTTTATAAATATTATAAAGTTTATATTCTAAAGTTATTTCTTATATAATAAGAAGAAGTTATATTATATTTAAAAAGTCGAAATTATAATTAAAAAGAAAGAATATATTATAAATCTCGTTAAAATTAATAATACTCTAGAAGTTAAAATTAAAGAAGCTTAAGAACTTAAGATCGATATATAATAAATAAGTCTATAAAATCTTTTTAATAAGAAACTCGAGTAAAAGTTTATTATTAAGATTAAAAAAGTTATTATTAAAAGAAAGAAGAGGGGAATTAATTAATATCGCTATTAGAAAAAGATATATACGCTTATATTTCTTATACTTCTTCTTCTTATTAAATATAGATTCTTATTTTAAAGCTTTTAAAATTCGCTTAGAAGTATAAATAAGAGCGATTTAATATAATAGTTATAGAAGATAAGATTTTAGTCTATATATTAAAGTATTAGAAAGTAATTTATATATTAATAGATATTATTCGAATACTCTAATATAATAACTCTTTAAATCTTAATATAATTAAGTTTTATTAATTATAAATAAAGCGTTAAACTATTTAAAAAGATATATTAAGAACTTATAAAGATATCGAGAAATAATAATTATATTATTAAAATTATAAGTTTATATAAAAAAGGATTTAGAAGTAAATAGAGCGAATATCGAGATATATTATAAAGATTATTTATTTTAAAAGCGATAACGAGTATAGGAAAAGTCGTAAGAAAGATAATATATGATTTTATAACTCTATAAAGCGAGTAAATAAATATATACGTAGTTATATAAAGTATTATTACTAGAAAAATAAAGCTATTTAAGAAAAAGATTAGATTTATTAAAATATTAAGTATATTAAGAGATTTAGCGTATATATAGAACTTTTAATATTACTCTTCGTATATATAAAAGAATAAGATAGAGCTAAGCTTAAAAATCTTAAATTTATATATATAATTAATTATAAATTTAAAGTTATTACGCCTTTTAACTAGATTAATTAAATTATCGCGAATAAATAAATTAGTATTTATAATTATTAAAAGATAGTTAAATAGCTCTAATAAAAAAATCGATATATATTATTTAATTTTAGAATAACTTTTTTATTTTCTATTAAAATTTTAAGATTTTTTTTTTAATTAATAGAACGAAATATGGATTTTTAGATAAAGAAATAATTTCTAAATTTAGTCTTATAATTATTAAAGCGTAAGAAATTTAAATATTACTTATCAAAGTTCGCTCGATAGTCGAATAGCTCTAATTAAAAAATAATAAATATATATTATTAATATATAGAATAACTTTTATATTTTCTATTAAATTTTTAAGATTTTTTTTTAAATTATAGAACGAAATCTAAGCTTTTAGATAAAAAATAAATTTCTAAATTTAATCTTATAATTATTAAAGCGTAAGAAATTCAAATAAAAAAATTATTTATTAATAATTTATTTACTCTATTAAGAATATCTTCTTATATAAGCTTAAATAGTCGAGTAATAATAATTTTAATAAAATTCGAAACTATTTTACTTCGTTCTCGATTTGAATTTATAAATCTCTCTTATTATAAAATTATAAAAATTATAAAAATCGTAATATTAATAAAAATTCTATAAATTAAAAAATTAAAAATAATAATAATTAATATAAAAGAATTATTATTAATATTAAAATTAACTTCTTATTAATTAAATTTAAATTAATTTATAATTAACTAATTTTTTAGAAATCTATTATTACTATAACTTCTCTTTTTTCTATTAAAGTTTTACTATATTTTTTTCTTAATTATAAAACTTATTCTATAATTTCTAATAATTTAAAGTTTTTAAAATTCGATCTGATAATTCTAAGTAAATCTTAAATTAAATTATTTTTACTCTTCGAGAATCGAATTAAATCTCGATATTAGAAAAAATATATTAAGAAATTATTATAATTTAACTTATATATATATAATATAAAAGATATTTTTTAATCTATATATTTATAAAATATATATATATATACGATATTAAGTTTACGCTAGTAACTCTATAAGTAACTCTAAGATATCTTATAATAACTATTTATAAAAAATAGAGAAATATTATATTCTTATAATAAGAAGTATATATATATTAATAAGTAAGATTTTAAAATATTAGAAAGAAATAAAGATATTAGATTAATTAATAATATAAATCTTACGAGTTCTTTTACCGTAGTAAAAGCTTTCGAATAATAAAATAGCTATTAAAATAAGATATCGAACGATTTTAATTCGTTTAAATATATATTATTTAATAGATAATCTCTATCTATAGAGATTTAATTAGCTATAATTAGATAAATAAAGAGATTAGAATTATAGCGACGAATACGTAAAAAAAAAAAAAAAAAAAAAAAAAATCTTTTAGATTTTTATTTTATTATTTTATATCTTTTTATAATAATATTAAGATTTAAAATTATAAAAGCGAATATATTAAATTTAATAATATTCTTAATTTTTAATTATCTAATCTACTTTTTTCTTTATATATTACTTTATTTAAAATCTTTTAATAATCTATAATCGCGATACTAAAATCTATAAATTATATTTATTTTAATATATTTTATTTAATAATAATTTTTATTTATTATAATATATAAAATTAAATATTTTAATATTATATATTATTATAAATAATATACTTAATTAAATTTTATCTTATTTTATTAAAAAATTAATATTATTTATTATTATAAATAATATATTTAATTAAATTTAGCTTTATACTATTATTATTATATATAATTTATTTAATTAAATATTATTAATAAGTTATTATTATTTATAAATAAAATTTATTTAAATAAAAAATAAATTCTTTATTACTTTATCTCTAATTACTTTAATATAAAATTTTATCTTTAATTTATATTTACTATATACTTACTATATATTTAATTTAATTTTATCTCTTATAAAAGTATAATCTTTCTTTCTTTACTCTCTTTTTTCTTTATTATAATAATTTATTCTAAAAAGATTTTAAAAGAAAAATATATCTTTACTCGCGAGATTATAATTAAATTTTAAATTAAATATTAAATTAAATATAAAATCTAATTTTTATAAATAGATATAATTATTTTATTATAATTTTTAAATTTTATAAATTTTTTATTTTTTAAAATTATAATTAAATAATAAGAGATAATTTAAATAAAAAATAATTAGCTTATTAATATTATAAAGAATTTTAATTTATTAAAAGAGTTAGAGAAAAATAATAATATTATTTTAATTAAAATAAAATTATAATAATAATAATCTCTTTCTTTAATTATATTTAATTTTTTAATTAAATTTTAAAATAAAAATAATATAATTATTTAATTTTTAATTAGATTATTATTTAATTTTTTTTTTTAAATTCTAATAAATTATATAAATTAAATAAATAAATCTCTAATATTCTATTTATTTAGAATTTTATTAAAATTATAAATATTTTAATTATAAATATATATTTATAATCGAGATTAAGCGATAGAGTTCTTTATATTTATTATTATAATTAAATATTTATATATTTATAAAGAGATTTTTAAATTTACTTTCTTTTCTATAACTCTTTCTTTCTTTTTAATTTAAGAATTCTTTATTTTCACTCTCTTCTCTATAACTCTTTCTTTTTTTTTTAATTTAAATTTTTTTTAATTATACTCTCTTTAATATAACTCTCTCTTTCTTTTTAATTTAAATTTTTTTTATATATACTCTTTTTAATATAATTCTTTCTTTTTTTATAATTTAAGAGACTTTTAATATTAAGTAAAGTTAAATTTAATTTTATTAATTTTAATATTTTTAATCTTTTAATAATTAATCTTTTTTTAAAATATTTAAATAAATATAATTATAGATTAAAAAATATATATAATCTTAATTTTAAATTAGAGTAATATAATTATTTTTTAATTTTTATAAATAAATTTAAAAGATTAGAAATTATATTTAAAGATATTATTCTCTCTATTAATTTATATAATAATATTATAAAAATTCTTAAAACTAGTTAAAAGACTCGCTATATCTATAATATATTATTATTAAATTTCTTTTTAAAATCTAATTATTATTAAATAGTAAGTAATCTTAATATTATTTTTAAAAATACTCTTTTTCTTTATAAAATAATTAATTATTAAAATTAATATTTCTTTATAAAATTCTTCTCTAATAATACTTTATATTAATATATATAAAAGAATAAGATAGAGCTAAGCTATAAAATCTTAAATTTATATATATAATTAATTATTAATTTAAATTCGCTACGCTCTTTAATTAAACTAATTAAATTAATCTAATAGTTCTTTTATATTTTCTTATTAAAAATTTATATATAAAAGTCTTATACTTTAAAGTACTTAGCTTGCGATATATATAATTACTTTATAATTTCTTAAATTATAAAGCTCGCTTTACGCTTTTTAACGCTATAAAAATAATAAAGTTTAATTTACTATTTATAAAGCGAAGTAGTATTTAAATATAATTATATAAAATACGTTTAAAATCGAATAATTCTTTTATCTATTTATATAATTATTATTCTTTTATCTCTTTATTAATTCTATTAATTTTATTAATATAAATATATTTACTTTTAATATCTCTCGCTTAAAGATTACTAAACGTCTAAGATATATATATATCTTTTTCTTATCTTTTAAAGCCTCTATTAATACTCTTAAATTATCTCTTAATAAATTTATTATTACTAATAATTAAGATTATAAATAAGTTTAATAACTATCTACTACTACTTATAAACGCGTTAAAAAACTCTTTAAAAGAGCTTAAATAAATATATTTTTTTTTATATACTTCTTTTAATTTAATAATACTATCTCTTAAAACGCGTCTTTCTTCTTAATTTATTCTTTATTACTCTATTTTAAAGTCTTTTAATACGTATTATATTTTAAATATTATTAAAAAGAAGCTTTTAAATAAGAGAAAGATAATATAGAAGATTCTCTATTATAAGATTTATTAATAGACTTCTTTAATAATAATTTTAATAATCTATATTCTTTTAATTTATCTTTTAACTCTTATTTAGATTTTACTTAATCTTTAATAAAACTTATTAACTATATCGCGCGTTATTTATATATTATAGAGTTTATATAATATAATTTAAATCTTATAAATTAGATTTATAATAGCTACGATATAATATTATAAAAAGATAAAATAATTAGATAATACTACGATAGCGAAAAGATTAAAGTCGATATATTTAAAATAGATATTAATTAAGAAGTAAATAATATAGAATAGAGTTATAAGAGCGTCGAAATAAGTATAAATAATTTAATTAATCTTAGCGAGTATATTATTAATTAAATTCTTTATTTTTTAACGCTAGAGATCTTAAATTTTATTAATAATTATAAAGAATTTTATTATTATAGCGTTTAATATAATAGTATAATCTCTATAATCTTATAATAGATTATTATTAATTATTTAATTACTCTCTATATATATAAAATCTAGAAAGTAATTACTATTTATATATCTATCTTAATATCTTTAAAAAGCGAAAAATTAATCTTTAACTAAATCTATATTATAAATAGTATTTAAGATTAATTTATAATACGATATAACTTTCTTTTAATCGCGTTTTTTATATTAACTTTATTAAATATAACTATTATAATTATATTAATTAGACGCTTTATTATAAAATAGCTATAATTTTTAAAAGTATTAATCTCTATATTAATACTCTTAAATCGATATCTAAAAGATTAGAGATTGATTTAAATATAAGAAGTTATAAGCTACTCTATAAAAATCTATAATATTATAATTTATATATTTATAATTATCTTACTTTAAATAAGATCGCTATTATTTAAAAGAGTAATATCGATAATTTATTAAATATATCTAAGATTAGAAATATATTAATAGAGACTTAAAGTAATAAGAGATTTAATATTTTATATTAATATTTAATCTATATATCTCTATACTATTCTTACTAGTCGAAAAGATATAATATAATATAGAATATTAATCTATTATATTATACTTTAATATAGTATAAGTTATTAAGATTTATATAATCTCATATCTAATATAATATAAAATCTTAGCGAGATATACTACGATATAATATATCTGTAATATTATATTATGAAATAATATATATATAAAATATTTCGTTAGAATTTCTATATTTAGATATATAAGTAGCTATTCTAGTTATTATTCTAGTTAATTATAATTAATACTATTATAACTACTACTATTATAACTATTATTATTATAGCTATTATATAATAGTAGACTATTTAAATAATAATAGTTATAATAGTAATAGCTATTAAAATATTAAGTATATAATATATAAAACGAACGGATTAATTCTTTAAAATCTCTCTAAGGCCAGATTCTAAATATAGTATAAAATTAGATAACTAAAGAATACGATAACTAGAATACGCGGAGATTACATTTTAATAGTAGCTATAATAGTAATAGTTATAATAGTAAGTAATAGTTATAATAGTAATAGTTATAATAGTAATAGTTATAGTAGTAATAGTTATAGTAGTAAGAGTTATAGTAGTAGTAATTATAATAGTAATAGTTATAATAGTATATCGAATGAGAGTAGATACGATTAGTCGTTAATTAGAATAATAATTAAAATAGCTACTTTATACTTCTAAATATAGAAATTCTAACGAAATATCTTATATATATATTATTTCATAGTATAATATTATAGATATATTATACCGTAATATATTCTATTAAGATCTCGAATCTATATTAGAAAAATAAAATGATATTCGATTCTATTTATATTATACTCGAGTACGATATAATATTACTTAATATAAAATATCTTATAAAATATATTATATCTTTTCGACTAGTAGTAATTATTAATATTAAATTCGTAATATATAAAGAATAGTTATTCTATATAATATTCTAATTATATATTAAATAAGAACTTTATTTTTATTAAATCTTTTAATATAATAGCGACTCTTTACTTACTCTTTTTATATTTTTTAATTATATTAGATTATTTTAAATAGAATTCTTAAATATTAATTATAATTTAATTATATTAATTTACTTTAAAATATTTATTAATATAAGATTAAAAAAACTCTAAGTCTTTAAAATCGTTATTATTAAATATAAAATAATTTTTAAATAATATAATAAATAGATCTTTATTATTATTATAGATCTTATTATAAATAAGATTTCTTTCGCTTTATAATAGATTACTTAAATTTAATTTAATAAAGATTAAACTTATATTACGTATTAGTATAAAGAAATATTATAAGACTATAAGATAATATATAATCTATTAAAAATTATAAAACTCTTATATTTATTATTTAAGATAATATATCTTTTATAATAATATAATATTATTAATAGCGAGAATATCTTTAACTTTAATATTAAATTACGCGTTATTTTAACTTAAATAACTCTTACTATAGATATTATAGTAGAATTTTATAAGTTTAAAAAAGTTATACTTTATTAAAGTAAGACTATTATATTAAATTAAGCTTTTAAGATTATAAATTATAATAATTAATATTAAACTCGCGAATTTAGAATATTTATTACTCTTATAAAGTATATACTTCTAGAACTATTTTAATAGATTAATAGATAGCGAATAATTAATATTAATTAAATAATTAGTACTATTAATACTTTACTCTTTTTTAATATATATCTTATAATTTATATTAATAAAACTTTTTAGCTAATACTATTATATATAATAACTATAAACATTCTTAAGCGTAAATTAAATAATATTATTAATTTATTTATTTTATTTATTATTATTTAGATATATAATATTAAAATTAATTATTAGAAGATAAGAAAAGAAAATATAGATAGTAACTTTTAAGTTATCGTCGGCGATATTATAATTTAAGCGAAGTTATTTTATCTTATATAGTTTTAAATTATAAATAATTATCTATTAATTCTAAATAATTTATTATAGAAATAATAATTAAAATATAAAGTAAAATTTATATCGATAAATAGTTAGACTCGAAATATTAAATATTATATTATTAATATTCTAAAAGCGCTAAAATATAAGATCTTTCTCTTAAGTCTAGCGTAAAAAGTATTTCTTCGATCTATTAAAATTAATAATAATTAGATTTCTATTATTTATAAAAAGAGCTTTTTAATTAATAATCTTAAAATTATTTACTATTTTATTTTATTTTATAATCTTATTTTAATATAAAAAATATAGAGTATTATTAAAAAAGAACTTTATAAAAAAATATTAATTTTAATAATTAATTATTTCGTAAAGAAAAAGAATATCTTTAAAAATAATATTAAAATTACTCGCTATTTAATATTAATTAAATTTCGAGAGAAGATTTAATAATAATATATTATAAATATAGCGAGTCTTTTAACTAGTTTTAAGAATTTTTATAATATTATTATATAAATTAATAAAAAAAGTAATACTTTTAAATATAATTTTTAATCTTTTAAATTTATTTATAAAAGTTAAAAAATAATTATATCGCCTTAGTCTAAGGCTGAAATTATATATATTTTTTAATTTATAATTATATTTATTTAAATATTTCGAGAAGAGATTAATTATTAAAAGATTAGAAGTATTAAAATTAATAAGATTAAATTTAACTTCGCTTAATATTAAAAATCTCTTAAATTATAAAAAAAGAAAGAATTATATTAAAAAAAGTATATATAAAAAACTCTTAAATTAAAAAGAAAGAGAGAGTTATATTAAAAAAAGTATAAATAAGAAATTCTTAAATTAAAAAGAAAGAAAGAATTATAGAGAAAAAAGCGAAGATAAAGAATTCTTAAATTAAAAAAAAAGAGAGAATTATAAAGAAGAAAGCGAATTTAAGAATCTCTCTATAAATATATAAATATTTAATTATAACGATAAATATAAAGAACTTTATCGCTTAATTTTAATTATAAATATATATTTATAATTAGAATATTTATAATCTTAATAAGATTCTAAATAAATAAAATAATATAAGTTTATCTACTTAGTCTACGCGGTTTATTAAAATTTAAAAAAAATTCTTTAAATAATTATATTATTTTTATTTTAAGATTTAATTAAAAAATTAAATATAGTTAAGAGAGAAAATTATTATTATTATAATCTTATTTTAATTAAGATAATATTACTATTCTTCTCTAACTCTCTTAATAAATTAAAATTCTTTATAATATTAATAAGCTAATTATTTTTTATTTAAATTATCTCTTATTATTTAACTATAATTCTAAAGAGTAAAAAATTTATAAGATTTAAGAATTATAATAAAATAGTTATATCTACTTATAGAAATTAAATTTTATATTTAATTTAATATTTAACTCGAAATTTAATTATAGTCTCGCGAGCGAAAATATATTTTTCTTCTAAGATCTTTTTAAAATAAGTTATTATAATAAAGAAAAGAGAGTAGAGAAAGAAAGACTATACTTTTATAAGAGATAAAATTAGATTAAATATATAGTAAACGCGTAGTAAATATAAGTTAAAGATAAAATTCTATATTAAAATAATTAAGAATAAAATAAAAGAGAATTTATTTTTTATTTAAATAAATATTATTTATAGATAATAATAATTTATTAATAATATTTAATTAAATAAATTATATATAATAATAATAGCGTAAAATTAAATCTAATTAAATATATTATTTATAATAATAAATAATATTAATTTTTAAATAGAGTAAAGCTAAATTTAATTAAGTATATTATTTATAATAATATATAATATTAAAATATTTAACTTCGTATATTATAATAAATAAAAATTATTATTAAATAAAATATATTAAAATAAATATAATTTATAGATTTTAGCGTCGCGATTATAGATTATTAAAAGATTTTAAATAAAGTAATATATAAAGAAGAAAGTAAACTAGATAATTAAAAATTAAAAATATTATTAAATTTAATATATTCGCTTTTATAATCTTAGATCTTAATATTATTATAAAAAAACGTAAAATAATAAAATGAAATTTTTAAAGAATTTTTTTCTTTTCTTCTCTAAGTTCTACGTATTCGTCGCTATAACTCTAATCTCTTCGTTTATCTAATAATTAAACTTAGTAAATAGAATAATAATATTCTAATAAAGTTATTTTATAAATTATAGACTTTCTTAATAGAAGAAAGAGAGAATAATATATTATTTATTAGTTTAATTATCTATAATAGCTCTATTAATATAAATATTAATAATTACTTAATAGATATTAGCTTAAATAATCTTCTAATTTATCTTTAATTAATAAAGTTTATTATTTTTAATAGTTATATAGATATTATAGATGAAATATTATAATAGTTTATTATAATAGAGAAGACGATTAAACTTACTAAGATAACTTTATATTATATATTTATAAGAAATTAGTAATAAGTAAAATAGAAGAAATAAATAATATAGATTTATAATATAAGATAAGCGTTATTTATATAGAGCTATCTCGATTAATAATTTCTCTAATTTATAAAATAATTTTACTATTTCTACTTCGCTAGATAAGAAAACTCTTATTTAATATATTATCTATATAAGATATATTATTATATTATAATTATTTATTAAATAAGAAGATAAGAGAATAGTTACTAGTCGAAAAGATATAATATATTTTATAGAATATTTCATATTAAGTAATATTATATCGTACTCGGGTATAATATAAATAGAGTCGAATATTATTTCATTTTTCTAATATGAGTTCGAGATCTTAACGATATATTTCACGATATAGTATATCTATAATATTATATTATAAAATAATATATATATGAGATATCTCGTTAAGATTTCTATATTTAGAAGTATAAAGTAGCTATTTTAATTATTATTCTAGTTAACGACTAATTATATTTATTCTTATTTAATATACTACTATAGCTATTACTACTATAGCTATTACTATTATAACTACTACTATTATAGCTATTACTATTATAGCTATTACTATTATAGCTACTACTATTATAGCTATTACTTACTATTATAACTATTACTATTATAGCTACTATCGAAATATAGCTCTCGCGTATTTTAGTTATCGTATTCTTTAATTATCTAATTTTATACTATATTTAGAATCTAGTCTCTAAGAGATTTTAGAGAATTAATTCGTTTATTCTATATATTATATACTTAATATTTTAATAGCTACTACTACTATAGTTATTATTATTTAAATAGTCTATTATTATATAATAGCTATAATAGTAATAATTATAATAGTAATAGTTATAGTTAACTTAGTTATAATTAACTAGAATAATAACTAGAATAGCTACTTATACTTCTAAATATAGAAATCTTAGTAAGATATTTTATATATATATTATTTTATAATATAATATTATAAATATATTATATCGTAATATATTTCGCTAAGATTCTATATTATATTAGATATGAAATTATATAAATTTTAATAACTTATACTATATCAATATATATAAAAGAATAAGATAGGACTAAGCTTGAAAATCTTAAATTTATATGTGCATTTAATTATAAATTCGGATTCTATACGCTTTTTAGTTAGACCGACTAAGTTAGCTCGATAGCTCTTTCGTATCTTTCTTATCAAAAATTTATATATAGAAGTTTTATACTTTAAAGTACTCAGCTTGCGATACATACAGTTACTTCATAATTCCTCAAATTATAGAGCTCGCTTTACGCTTTCTAACGCTGTAAAAATTATAAAGTTTGGCCTACTATTAGTGGATTAAATGAATATTCAAATATGATAGTTATGGTAGTTACATTAGACGCGTCCGGAATCGGATAATAATTCTTCCACCTATTTGTGTAATTATTCTTCTTTCATTACTCTATTAATTCTATCAAATTCATTAATATGAATATAATCGTTCTCGGTATCCCTCGTCCAAAGGTTACTCAACGTCTAAGGCACGTATATCCCTTTTGCCCGCCTCTTATAGCCCCTACTGACGCCCTTAGGCCACCCCTTACTACCTCCCAAGACGCGTTTTCCTTCTCTATCCGTTCTTTATTACTCTGTTTATAGCCTCTCAACGCGTGTTAGATCCTGAACATCGTTAAAAAGAAGTTTCTAAAAATATGATAATTATATTAGACGCGTCCGGGATCGAATAATAATCCTTCCACCTATTTGTGTAATTATTCTTCTTCCACCATTCTACCAATTCTACCAATTCCACCAATATGAACACATTTACCCTCGGTACCCTCGCACTCAGTTAAACAAGAGGAGGATCTACAACAGGCGAATGCGGAGAACACTGCGGAGAACATTGCGGAGACAGTCATCAGCAGCAGTGACACAACAGGCCTACTCTCCACGATCTCACACCAATCCACTCAGCCAGTGCAAGAGAAGTCAATACAGCAGGCGAATGCGGAGAACACTGCGGAGAAACCAAGCGGCAACAAGGCCCCCAGCACCAAGAACACGGCTCAGCTCTCCAAGATCCCACGTTATATGCTCTCCACGGTTCCACATCAAATCATCACTCAGCAAGCGGAGAACACCACTGTAACTTGGCCATTTCATATCAAATCATCACTCAGCAAGCGGAGAACACCACTGTAACTTGGCCTGTCATCCCCACTGCATTGAGGAGTAAGAGGAGGAACTACAACAGGCAAATGCGGAGAACACTGCGGAGAAACCAAGCGGCAACAAGGCCCCCAGCACCAAGAACACGGCTCAGCTCTCCAAGATCCCACGTCATATACTCTCCACGGTTCCACATCAAATCATCACTCAGCAAGCGGAGAACACCACTGCAACTTAGCCTATCATCCCCACTACATTAAGGAGTAAGAGGAGGAACTACAACAGGCAAATGCGGAGAACACTGCGGAGAACACTATGGAGAACACTGCGGAGAAACCAAGCGGCAACAAGGCCCTCAGCACTAAGAACACGGCTTAGCTCTCCAAGATCCCACGTCAGATGCTCTCCACGGTTCCACATCAAATCATCACTTCGGAACGATGCATATTTGGACGAATTGAAACCGTCCGATATTTACAGCTATTTCCTTATTCGAAAAATTTCACTGCGGCAGAAGATATTATAAGATTCACACCACTAATTAGCACGTTATCTCCATTTCTTTTCGATATTTCGAAATTTTTGCCATAAGAATATAGCCTTTCTCTATTTTTTGTAGGCAATTATTACGGATCAATTCTATATACTATATAGATTAAATTAATTTTATAGTAGTAGAAGTAGGTCAAAAACGCATAGCAAGCGATTAGAGTTCGATTTAACTTAGAGCTAGAGCTAAAATTCGATTTAACTTAGAAAAATTTAACTTTATAAATTTAATTTATAGGTCTTTACTTATTAGAGTATAATATAATAGATTAATATTCTATATTATATTATATCTTTTCGACTAGTAATAATTACTTAATTATTATTATATAGATTATTACTTCTCTATCGAATATTTAAAAACTTAATAATTTAATATTATTTATAGATAATATTAATAGCTATTTATCTATAAATAATTAGATAAAAGTCTTAATTATCGAAAACTCTTATTACTCTTATTAGATATTTTTAATTAAAGAGATTAATAAATTTATATTAGTCTATTTAAATAGATAAATAATATATTTAAAAGTATTAATAATTAAAGCTCGTCTTAAGCTAAATAACTATTTTATTACTTTAGAAATTTAATAATATCTCTATAAAATTATAATTAGCGCTTATTATTATATTTTTATATTAATTATAAAAGAAATTATATTATTATAATAATCTAAATTAATATTAAAAAAATAAAAAATTATAAATATTAATAAGAGTAATTTTAATATTAAGCGCTTCGTTATAATAATAATAAGATTTCTAAAAATAGTTTTTTAGATAACTTAAAGTCTAATTAATATAATCTTATTAATTTTAATTTTAAATAAATAATTAAGTAATATAAGACTATATAACTTTAAGTAGATTAGTTTTTATAAAAGATATTATTTATCTTTTAATCGCGCTTTCTAAATTAGCTTTAATTAGTTAAATTCTTTTATTATATTTAGAATATTTCGATTATTTTAATTAAATAAAAGAATATTTAAATTATATTTTAAGAAAGATATATAGATATTAACTTTTATTATAATTATAATATATTTAATTAAGAGAATAATAAGAAAAGGCGAGTAATTATCGATATTATATACTCGTTATTTAATCTAAATATTAAACTTATCTTATAATTCTATATTAAATATATTTTTAAAATCTTAATTATAAGATTATATAAGTATTATAATTTTTTTAATAATATTATTAAGATAAAGAAATAATTATTAGAATTATTAATTATAAATAAAGTTAAAGATCTTTATAATTTTAATTATATTATAATTTAGTATATAATTAATATCTAACTTTATATTATCGATATTTAAATTATTTAATTCTTTAATTAAAAAAAAATATCTTTTATAAATATTAGAATTTCGAACTTTAAATTAATTATATTAAAGATTTATTTATATATAATAATCTCGATTTATTAACTTAATAATAGAATATTATAATCTTTTAAATATTAATATATTAATTATATAAAATAATATTATAGAAGATATATTTAAATATTATAAGCTAATTTCTATATTAGATAAGCTATTATATCTTATAATAATTATTAATTATTTTTTAATATAATTTAGATAAATTATTAATTTAATATAAAGTTAATAAGAGATATAGTTAGAAGATTTAATAGAATATTTATAAGCTTAATTCTCTAAAAAAGATTAATTAATATCTTACTACTTTTATATTTAATTAAAAAGATTTAGCGAAAACGATTAAGTATTTCTTTATTAAAAGTAATATTTTTATTAAGAATATCTAAAAAATACTTCGAGATATAGTATCTTATAAGTAGCTTTATATCTTAATAATTAATATCTTATTAATTTTTTATCTTAAGAATCTTATCGATATTACTCTTAATATAAAATTATATTTATTAAATAATTTTAAAATAGAATTAAAAGATAGAATTTAAAATAAATAGTAATTAGATAATAATAATATTAAATTATTAAATAAGAGATAAGAGTTTTATTATTAATAGTCTAGAGTTTATAATTCCCTCGATAAATAATTTAAATATTTAATCTTACTCTAATCTACTTAATTAATAATATTATTTATATTTATAAATTAAAGTAATAGAGTAATAATAATAATTAATATTAAGCTTCTTAGTCGACTTTATTATATATTTAAACTTATTATAATAATTTTTATTATATATTAATATCGCTATTATCTAAAATCTTATACTTATTAATATTTATTTATTTAATATATTATTATATATAGAATTTATAGATATTATCTATAGATAATATATACGATAATACGTTAACTAATAATAGTCTTAAAGATCTTTTTACTTATTACTATTCTTATCTCTCTATTTAATAATCTCTTTTTATATATTTATTTAGAATTTTTTATAATAAAGCTTTTATATATATTAGTTTTAAATAATATATATAATATAAATAATTAATAAGAATTAATTAATATAAGTTATTATCGTATTTAATCTAATTACTCTTCTATTCTTTATATTTATTTAACTCTCTTTATAATTTAATTTTATATAAATATTATTTATAGATAAAAGTTATATTAAGATTTAAGCTATCTATATTAATATAATTTCTTATATTATTATTTATCTTTCTTTTACTTTATTATAATAATTATTATTTCTTTTTCTTTTAATTAACTCTAACTCTAATTCTATACTCGTTTTAACGCCTTTATAGTCTTATTTTATATTATCTATTTTAGATATATCGACTTTAGTCTTTTCGCTATTATAGTATTATTTAACTATCTTATCTTTTTATAATATTATATTATAACTATTATAAATCTAGTTTATAAAATCTAAATTATATTATATAGACTTTATAATATATAAGTAACGCGCGATATAGTTAATAAGTCTTATTAAAGACTAAGTAAAATTTAAATAAAAATTAGAAAATATATTAAAAGAACGTAAGCTATTAAAAAAGTTATTATTAAAGAAATTTACTAATAAATCTTATAATAGAGAATCTTCGATAGCGTTTTTCTCTTATTTAGAAGCTTCTTTTTAACGATATTTAGAATCTAATACGCGTTAAGAGACTTTAAAATAGAGTAATAAAGAATAAATAGAAAAGGAAAATGTGTTTTAGAAGGTAGTATCGCTAAGTTAAGAGGAGTATATAGAGAAGAATATATTCGTTTAGACTCTTTTAAAGAGTTTTTTAACGCGTTTATAAGTAGTAGTAAATAGCTATTAGACTCGCTTACGGTCTTAATTATTAATAATAGCAAATTCGCTAAGAAGTAATTTAAGAATATTAGTAGAGGCTCTAAGAGACGAGTAAAGAGATATATATATCTTAGATATTAAGTAATCTTTAAACGAGGGATATCGAAGACGATTATATTTATATTAATAAAATTAATAGAATTAATAGAATAATAAAAGAAGAATAATTATATAAATAGATAAAAGAATTATTATTCGATTTCGAACGCGTCTAGTATAACTATTATAACTATTATATTTAAATATTTATTTAATTTACTAATAGTAGATTAAACTTTATTATTTTTATAGCGTTAGAAAGCGTATACTAAGCTCTATAATTTACGAAATTATAAAGTAATAATATTCTTAGAGAAATAGTTATTTTAGAGTATAAAACTTCTATATATAAATTTTTAATAAGAAAGATATAGAAGAACTATTAAGCTAACTTAGTTAATCTAATTAAAAAGCGTATAGAACTTAAATTAATAATTAACTATATATATAAATTTAAGATTTTTAAGCTTAATTCTATCTTATTCTAGTATATATACTAATTAAATCTAAGTAAAAATTTAAATTAACGCGATTTTATTTATAGATAATATCTATTATTATTCTTTATCTTTTATTTTACTTTATTATATATTACTTCTACTTTCTTTATCTAATTATTAATTTAATATTAATTCTTTTTAAAACTTTTATTTCTTTTATTTCTTTTTAAATTATATATTATATAATCTATCTTTTTTAATTTTTTAATTATTTAATATCTTTTCTTATATTTTTAAAGATTCTCTATTACTCGAAAATATATTTAATTTACTTAATTCGTTAAAAATATAGCGAGAAAAGATATCTTAAATATTAAAGATAAAGTAAAGAAAATCTCGATTCTCATTATATTAATAAAGTTTTTTAAGTCTTTTAAGTTTAAACTTATAAATTACTTAAAAAAGATAATAGAGAAAATATTAGAATAAAAATATTAGAAAGAATAATTTATAACTAATAAGAATCTACGAGATATTTTTATTTTAAATATTAATAAGCTTTTTATAAGCGAGTAATTATTATTAAAATATTTTAAATTAAATTAAGTTTAAACTTTACTATCTTTATAGATAATAAAATTAATAAAAAAAATTTAATTAGTATATATAAAAGAATAAGGTAGGGCTGAACTAGAAAATCTTGAATTTATATATGCAGCCAATT